>NC_142826.1:4638501-4790751 GCF_057945365.1 Rhopilema esculentum | reverse complement strand
CCACAATAATAAGAGGGGCTCTTGCACATAATATTGCAAAAGTAGAAATTAGTTATGTTTTGGCAGTAACAAAGGACGATCAGCCCTCTGTCCCCCCCCCCCCCCCTAGCACTACACCCCTGCTTCGCCAGTTTTTTAGCAAAACAATAGCAAAACTTGAGTTCATCACTGCACAATAACGATTTATTACTGCACACATTGGTTATCACTGCACGTTAAAATAAACCCTGTCTTGAAGATTCTCATGAAAAATGGACTTGCAACGACTACGATCCCATGAAAAGTTTAAGTTTACCTTGTTATGAATAATGCATTTGCTATTGTAAGATCTGTACTACAAAATGAGCCTGAATTCCTTTGGATTTCCAAAGGACTAAGATGCTGTCATAGATGAAATTATTTTTGCGGTTGCAAAGTAGGACAGATAAGATCAAAATCGTCAAAGCCTTACAACATTAAACTCTTTGTGAGAAAGGCTTTCGAATGACGTAAATAAAATCACATTTTCGGGATGTCAGCAATTGGAGCTATGTTCCTTTTCATCGCTTCTCATAGCTTTCTCCATTTTTGAGTATTTCTATTCTATGCTGTAAATTCGATTTTTCATTGATTTATTAACACAAAATGGCACTTTGTCTTCGCATAACCTCTCATGTCATGCAAAAAGTGTTTGTTCGAACAATTTTTTTGTCCAAAGGAAAACAAAAACAAAATTTTAGAAACAACAAAATTTCCAAAAATATTGAAGATTTTTCCAAGGCTATAGCCTTACTTTTTTGGCCAAGGACGAGCCGTCCAAAAGTCCTTATTTTTTCAAAAGACATTCTTTCTTTAAATAGGAAACTCAGTTTATGTCAATTCTGAATAAATTTAAAGGAAAATTAGCTGACTTTAAGGAGAAAAAATTTTCGAAAAATTTGAAGATTTTTCCAAGGCTATAGCCTTACTTTTCTGGCGAAGGTCGAACTGTTCAAAAGTCCTTATTTTTTCAAAAAAACATTCTTTCTTTAAATAGGAAACTCAGTTTATGTCAATTCTGAATAAATTTAAAGGAAAATTAGCTGACTTTTAGGAGAAAAAAATTTCGAAACAATTGAAGATTTTTCCAAGGCTATAGCCTTACTTTTTTGGCGAAGGACGAACCGTCCAAAAGTCCTTATTTTTTCAAAAAAACATTCTTTCTTTAAAGAGGAAACTCAGTTTATGTCAATTCTGAATAACTTTAAAGAAAAATTAGCTGACTTTTAGGAGAAAAAAATTTCGAAACAATTGAAGATTTTTCCAAGGCTATAGCCTTACTTTTTTGGCGAAGGACGAACCGTCCAAAAGTCCTTATTTTTTCAAAAAAACATACTTTCTTTAAAAAGGAAATTCAGTTTATTCTGAAAAAATATGTCAATTCTGAATAAATTTAGAGGAAAATTAGCTGACTTTTAGGAGAAAAAAATTTCGAAACAATTGAAGATTTTTCCAAGGCTATAGCCTTACTTTTTTGGCGAAGGACGAACCGTTCAAAAGTCCTTATTTTTTCAAAAAACATTCTTTCTTTAAAACAACAATTCACTTTATGTCAATTCTGATTGAATTTAAAAGAAATAACTGACTTTTAGGAAAAACAATTTTCGAAAAATTTGAAGATTTTTCCAAGGCTATAGCCTTACTTTTTTGGCAATGGACGAACCGTCCAAAAGTCCTTATTTTTGCAAAAAAACATTCTTCTTTAAAGAGGAAACTCAGTTGATGTCAATTCTGAAGAAACTTGAAGGAAATAACCGACTCTTAGGAAAAAAATTTTTCGAAAAATTTGAAGATTTTTTCAAGGCTATAGCCTTACTTTTTTGGCGGCAGACAAACCGTCCAAAAATTCCTAATTTTTTCATAAAAACATTCTTTTTTTAAAACAATAACTCAGTTTATGTCAATTCCGATAGAATTTTAAGGAAATAGCTGACTTTAAGAAGAAAGTTTTTTCGAAAAATTTTAAAAATTTTCCAAGACTATAGCCTTACTTTTTTGGCGAAGGAGGAACCATCAGAAAGTAATTATTTTTTCCAAAAAACATAATTTTTTAAAAAAGGAAATTCAGTTTATGTCAATTCTGATTAAATTTAAAGGAAATAACTGACTTTAAGGAGAATAATTTTTCGAAAAAATTGAAACTTTTCCAAGGCTATAGCCTTACTTTTTTGGCAATGGACGAACCGTCCAAAAGTCCTTATTTTTGCAAAAAAACATTCTTCTTTAAAGAGGAAACTCAGTTGATGTCAATTCTGAATAAATTTAAAGGAAATAACTGACTTTTAGGAGAAAAAAAATTCGAAAAAATTGATGATTTTTCCAAGGCTATAGCCTTACTTTTTTGGCGAAGGACGAACCGTCCAAAAGTCCTTATTTTTAAAAAATTTTTTTTTCTTTAAAGAGAAAACTCAGTTTATGTCAATTCTCAATAATTTAAAGAAAAATCAGCTGACTTGAAGGAAAAACATTTTTCGAAAAAATTGATGATTTTTCCAAGGCTATAGCCTTACTTTTTTGGCGAAGGACGAACCGTCCAAAAGTCCTTATTTTTTCAAAAAACATTCTTTCTTTAAAACAACAATTCAGTTTATGTCAATTCTGATTGAATTTAAAAGAAATAACTGACTTTTAGGAAAAACAATTTTCGAAAAATTTGAAGATTTTTCCAAGGCTATAGCCTTACTTTTTTGGCAATAGACGAACCGTCCAAAAGTCCTTTTTTTTCAAAAAAACAGTATTTCTTTAAAGAGATAACTCAGTTTATGTCAATTCTTAATAAATTTAAAGGAAATAACTAACTTTTAGGAAAAAAATTTTCGAAAAATTTGAAGATTTTTCCAAGGCTATAGCCTTACTTTTTTGGCAAAGGGCGAACCGTCCAAAAGTCCTTATTTTTTCAAAAAAACATTATTTCTTTAAAGAGATAACTCAGTTTATGTCAATTCTGAATAAATTTAAAGGAAATAACTGACTTTTAGGAGAAAAAAAATTCGAAAAAATTGATGATTTTTCCAAGGCTATAGCCTTACTTTTTTGGCGAAGGACGAACCGTCCAAAAATCCTCATTTTTTAAAAAAAAAATTTTTCTTTAAAGAGGAAACTCAGTTTATGTCAATTCTCATTAATTTAAAGAAAAATCAGCTGACTTGAAGGAAAAAGATTTTTCGAAGAAATTGATGATTTTTCCAAGGCTATAGCCTTACTTTTTTGGCGAAGGACGAACCGTCCAAAAGTACTTATTTTTTCAAAAAACATTCTTTCTTTAAAACAACAATTCAGTTTATGTCAATTTTGATTAAATTTAGAGGAAATAACTGACTTTTAGGAGAATAATTTTTCGAAAAAATTGAAACTTTTCCAAGGCTATAGCCTTACTTTTTTGGCGAAGGACGAACCGTCCAAAAAGTCCTTATTTTTGCAAAAAAACATTATTTCTTTAAAGAGATAACTCAGTTTATGTCAATTCTGAATAAATTTAAAGGAAATAACTGACTTTTAGGAGAAAAAAAATTCGAAAAAATTGATGATTTTTCCAAGGCTATAGCCTTACTTTTTTGGCGAAGGACGAACCGTCCAAAAGTACTTATTTTTTCAAAAAACATTCTTTCTTTAAAACAACAATTCAGTTTATGTCAATTTTGATTAAATTTAGAGGAAATAACTGACTTTTAGGAGAATAATTTTTCGAAAAAATTGAAACTTTTCCAAGGCTATAGCCTTACTTTTTTGGCGAAGGACGAACCGTCCAAAAAGTCCTTATTTTTGCAAAAAAACATTCTTTCTTTAAAGAGGAAACTCAGTTTATGTCAATTCTGAATAAATTTAAAGGAAAATTAGTTGACTTTTAGGAGAAAAAATATTCGAAAAAATTGAAGATTTTTCCAAGGCTATTGCCTTAATTTTTTGGCGAAGGACGAACCGTCCAAAAGTCCTTTTTTTTCAAAAAAACTTTCTTTCTTTAAAGAGGAAACTCAGTTTGTGTCAATTCTCATTAATTTAAAGAAAAATCAGCTGACTTTAAGGAAAAACATTTTTCGAAAAAATTGATGATTTTTCCAAGGCTATAGCCTTACTTTTTTGTCGAAGGACGAACCGTCCAAAAGTACTTTTTTTTTCAAAAAACATTCTTTCTTTAAAACAACAATTCAGTTTATGTCAATTTTGATTAAATTTAAAGGAAATAACTGACTTTTAGGAGAATAATTTTTCGAAAAAATTGAAACTTTTCCAAGGCTATAGCCTTACTTTTTTGGCAATGGACGAACCGTCCAAAAGTCCTTATTTTTTCAAAAAAACATTATTTCCTTAAAGAGATAACTCAGTTTATGTCAATTCTGAATAAATTTAAAGGAAATAACTGACTTTTAGGAGAAAAAAAATTCGAAAAATTGATGATTTTTCCAAGGCTATAGCCTTACTTTTTTGGCAATGGACAAACCGTCCAAAAGTCCTTATTTTTTCAAAAAAACAGTATTTCTTTAAAGAGATAACACAGTTTATGTTAATTCTGAATAAATTTAAAGGAAATAACTAACTTTTAGGAAAAAAAATTTTCGAAAAATTTGAAGATTTTTCCAAGGCTATAGCCTTACTTTTTTGGCAAAGGACGAACCGTCCAAAAGTCCTTATTTTTTCAAAAAAACATTATTTCTTTAAAGAGATAACTCAGTTTATGTCAATTCTGAATAAATTTAAAGGAAATAACTGACTTTTAGGAGAAAAAAAATTCGAAAAAATTGATGATTTTTCCAAGGCTATAGCCTTACTTTTTTGGCGAAGGACGAACCGTCCAAAAGTCCTTATTTGTTAAAAAAAAAATTTTTCTTTAAAGAGGAAACTCAGTTTATGTCAATTTTGATTAAATTTAAAGGAAATAACTGACTTTTAGGAGAAAAAAAATTCGAAAAAATTGATGATTTTTCCAAGGCTATAGCCTTACTTTTTTGGCGAAGGACGAACCGTCCAAAAATCCTCATTTTTTAAAAAAAAAATTTTTCTTTAAAGAGGAAACTCAGTTTATGTCAATTCTCATTAATTTAAAGAAAAATCAGCTGACTTGAAGGAAAAAGATTTTTCGAAAAAATTGATGATTTTTCCAAGGCTATAGCCTTACTTTTTTGGCGAAGGACGAACCGTCCAAAAGTACTTATTTTTTCAAAAAACATTCTTTCTTTAAAACAACAATTCAGTTTATGTCAATTTTGATTAAATTTAGAGGAAATAACTGACTTTTAGGAGAATAATTTTTCGAAAAAATTGAAACTTTTCCAAGGCTATAGCCTTACTTTTTTGGCGAAGGACGAACCGTCCAAAAAGTCCTTATTTTTGCAAAAAAACATTCTTTCTTTAAAGAGGAAACTCAGTTTATGTCAATTCTGAATAAATTTAAAGGAAAATTAGTTGACTTTTAGGAGAAAAAATATTCGAAAAAATTGAAGATTTTTCCAAGGCTATTGCCTTAATTTTTTGGCGAAGGACGAACCGTCCAAAAGTCCTTTTTTTTCAAAAAAACTTTCTTTCTTTAAAGAGGAAACTCAGTTTGTGTCAATTCTCATTAATTTAAAGAAAAATCAGCTGACTTTAAGGAAAAACATTTTTCGAAAAAATTGATGATTTTTCCAAGGCTATAGCCTTACTTTTTTGTCGAAGGACGAACCGTCCAAAAGTACTTTTTTTTTCAAAAAACATTCTTTCTTTAAAACAACAATTCAGTTTATGTCAATTTTGATTAAATTTAAAGGAAATAACTGACTTTTAGGAGAATAATTTTTCGAAAAAATTGAAACTTTTCCAAGGCTATAGCCTTACTTTTTTGGCAATGGACGAACCGTCCAAAAGTCCTTATTTTTTCAAAAAAACATTATTTCCTTAAAGAGATAACTCAGTTTATGTCAATTCTGAATAAATTTAAAGGAAATAACTGACTTTTAGGAGAAAAAAAATTCGAAAAATTGATGATTTTTCCAAGGCTATAGCCTTACTTTTTTGGCAATGGACAAACCGTCCAAAAGTCCTTATTTTTTCAAAAAAACAGTATTTCTTTAAAGAGATAACACAGTTTATGTTAATTCTGAATAAATTTAAAGGAAATAACTAACTTTTAGGAAAAAAAATTTTCGAAAAATTTGAAGATTTTTCCAAGGCTATAGCCTTACTTTTTTGGCAAAGGACGAACCGTCAAAAAGTCCTTATTTTTTCAAAAAAACATTATTTCTTTAAAGAGATAACTCAGTTTATGTCAATTCTGAATAAATTTAAAGGAAATAACTGACTTTTAGGAGAAAAAAAATTCGAAAAAATTGATGATTTTTCCAAGGCTATAGCCTTACTTTTTTGGCGAAGGACGAACCGTCCAAAAGTCCTTATTTGTTAAAAAAAAATTTTTCTTTAAAGAGGAAACTCAGTTTATGTCAATTTTGATTAAATTTAAAAGAAATAACTGACTTTTAGGAGAATAATTTTTCGAAAAAATTGAAACTTTTCCAAGGCTATAGCCTTACTTTTTTGGCAATTGACGAACCGTCCAAAAGTCCTTATTTTTTCAAAAAAACATTATTTCTTTAAAGAGATAACTCAGTTAATGTCAATTCTGAATAAATTTAAAGGAAAATTAGCTGACTTTTAGGAGAAAAAATATTCGAAAAAATTGAAGATTTTTCCAAGGCTATAGCCTTACTTTTTTGGCGAAGGACGAACCGTCCAAAAGTACTTATATTTTCAAAAAAACTTTCTTTCTTTAAAGAGGAAACTCAGTTTATGTCAATTCTCATTAATTTAAAGAAAAATCAGTTGACTTTAAGGAAAAAATTTTTTCGAAAATTTTGAAGATTTTTCCAAGGCTATAGCCTTTCTTTTTTGGCGAAGGACGAACCGTCCAAAAAGTCCTTATTTTTGCAAAAAAACATTCTTCTTTAAGAGGAAACTCAGTTTATGTCAATTCTGAATAAATTTAAAGGAAAATTAGCTGACTTTTAGGAGAAAAAATATTCGAAAAAATTGAAGATTTTTCCAAGGCCTTACTTTTTTGGCGAAGGACGAACCGTCCAAAACTCCTTTTTTTTCAAAAAAACTTTCTTTCTTTAAAGAGGAAACTCAGTTTATGTCAATTCTCATTAATTTAAAGAAAAATCAGCTGACTTTTAGGAAAAAAAAATTCGAAAAAATTGATGATTTTTCCAAGGCTATAGCCTTACTTTTTTGGCGAAGGACGAACCGTCCAAAAGTCCTTATTTTTTCAAAAAAAAATTTTTTTTTAAAGAGGAAACTCAGTTTATGTCAATTCTCATTAATTTAAAGAAAAATCAGCTGACTTGAAGGAAAAAGATTTTTCGAAGAAATTGATGATTTTTCCAAGGCTATAGCCTTACTTTTTTGGCGAAGGACGAACCGTCCAAAAGTACTAATTTTTTCAAAAAACATTCTTTCTTTAAAACAACAATTCAGTTTATGACAATTTTGATTAAATTTAGAGGAAATAACTGACTTTTAGGAGAATAATTTTTCGAAAAAATTGAAACTTTTCCAAGGCTATAGCCTTACTTTTTTGGCAATGGACGAACCGTCCAAAAGTCCTTATTTTTTCAAAGAAACATTATTTCCTTAAAGAGATAACTCAGTTTATGTCAATTCTGAATAAATTTAAAGGAAATAACTGACTTTTAGGAGAAAAAAAATTCGAAAAATTGATGATTTTTCCAAGGCTATAGCCTTACTTTTTTGGCGAAGGACGAACCGTCCAAAAGTACTTATTTTTTCAAAAAACATTCTTTCTTTAAAACAACAATTCAGTTTATGTCAATTTTGGTTAAATTTAAAAGAAATAACTGACTTTTAGGAGAATAATTTTTCGAAAAAATTGAAACTTTTCCAAGGCTATAGCCTTACTTTTTTGGCAATGGACGAACCGTCCAAAAGTCCTTATTTTTTCAAAAAAACATTATTTCTTTAAAGAGATAACTCAGTTAATGTCAATTCTGAATAAATTTAAAGGAAAATTAGCTGACTTTTAGGAGAAAAAATATTCGAAAAAATTGAAGATTTTTCCAAGGCGATAGCCTTACTTTTTTGGCGAAGGACGAACCGTCCAAAAGTACTTTTTTTTTCAAAAAAACTTTCTTTCTTTAAAGAGGAAACTCAGTTTATGTCAATTCTCATTAATTTAAAGAAAAATCAGCTGACTTTAAGGAAAAAATTTTTTCGAAAATTTTGAAGATTTTTCCAAGGCTATAGCCTTTCTTTTTTGGCGAAGGACGAACCGTCCAAAAAGTCCTTATTTTTGCAAAAAAACATTCTTCTTTAAGAGGAAACTCAGTTTATGTCAATTCTGAATAAATTTAAAGGAAAATTAGCTGACTTTTAGGAGAAAAAATATTCGAAAAAATTGAAGATTTTTCCAAGGCCTTACTTTTTTGGCGAAGGACGAACCGTCCAAAACTCCTTTTTTTTTCAAAAAAACTTTCTTTCTTTAAAGAGGAAACTCAGTTTATGTCAATTCTCATTAATTTAAAGAAAAATCAGCTGACTTTTAGGGAAAAAAAATTCGAAAAAATTGAAGATTTTTCCAAGGCTATAGCCTTACTTTTTTGGCGAAGGACGAACCGTCCAAAAGTACTTATTTTTTCAAAAAAACTTTCTTTCTTTAAAGAGGAAACTCAGTTTATGTCAATTCTCATTAATTTAAAGAAAAATCAGCTGACTTTAAGGAAAAAATTTTTTCGAAAATTTTGAAGATTTTTCCAAGGCTATAGCCTTTCTTTTTTGGCGAAGGACGAACCGTCCAAAAAGTCCTTATTTTTGCAAAAAAACATTCTTCTTTAAGAGGAAACTCAGTTTATGTCAATTCTGAATAAATTTAAAGGAAAATTAGCTGACTTTTAGGAGAAAAAATATTCGAAAAAATTGAAGATTTTTCCAAGGCCTTACTTTTTTGGCGAAGGACGAACCGTCCAAAACTCCTTTTTTTTCAAAAAAACTTTCTTTCTTTAAAGAGGAAACTCAGTTTATGTCAATTCTCATTAATTTAAAGAAAAATCAGCTGACTTTTAGGAAAAAAAAATTCGAAAAAATTGAAGATTTTTCCAAGGCTATAGCCTTACTTTTTTGGCGAAGGACGAACCGTCCAAAAGTACTTATTTTTTCAAAAAAACTTTCTTTCTTTAAAGAGGAAACTCAGTTTATGTCAATTCTCATTAATTTAAAGAAAAATCAGCTGACTTTAAGGAAAAAATTTTTTCGAAAATTTTGAAGATTTTTCCAAGGCTATAGCCTTTCTTTTTTGGCGAAGGACGAACCGTCCAAAAAGTCCTTATTTTTGCAAAAAAAACATTCTTCTTTAAGAGGAAACTCAGTTTATGTCAATTCTGAATAAATTTAAAGGAAAATTAGCTGACTTTTAGGAGAAAAAATATTCGAAAAAATTGAAGATTTTTCCAAGGCCTTACTTTTTTGGCGAAGGACGAACCGTCCAAAACTCCTTTTTTTTCAAAAAAACTTTCTTTCTTTAAAGAGGAAACTCAGTTTATGTCAATTCTCATTAATTTAAAGAAAAATCAGCTGACTTTTAGGAAAAAAAAATTCGAAAAAATTGATGATTTTTCCAAGGCTATAGCCTTACTTTTTTGGCGAAGGACGAACCGTCCAAAAGTCCTTATTTTTTCAAAAAACATTTTTTCCTTAAAACAACAATTCAGTTTATGTCAATTCTGATTGAATTTAAAAGAAATAGCTGACTTTTAGGAAAAACAATTTTCGAAAATTTTGAAGATTTTTCCAAGGCTATAGCCTTACTTTTTTGGCAATGGACGAACCGTCCAAAAGTCATTATTTTCTCAAAAAAACAGTATTTCTTTTAAGAGATAACTCAGTTTATGTCAATTCTGAATAAATTTAAAGGAAATAACTAACTTTTAGGAAAAAAAAATTTCGAAAAATTTGAAGATTTTTCCAAGGCTATAGCCTTACTTTTTTGGCAATGGACGAACCGTCCAAAAGTCCTTATTTTTTGAAAAAAACAGTATTTCTTTAAAGAGATAACTCAGTTAATGTCAATTCTGAATAAATTTAAAGGAAATAACTAACTTTTAGGAAAAAAAATTTTCGAAAAATTTGAAGATTTTTCCAAGGCTATAGCCTTACTTTTTTGGCAAAGGACGAACCATCCAAAAGTCCTTATTTTTTCAAAAAAACATTATTTCCTTAAAGAGATAACTCAGTTTATGTCAATTCTGAATAAATTTAAAGGAAATAACTGACTTTTAGGAGAAAAAAAATTCGAAAAATTGATGATTTTTCCAAGGCTATAGCCTTACTTTATTGGCGAAGGACGAACCGTCCAAAAGTCCTTATTTTTTCAAAAAAACATATTTTCTTTAAAAAGAAAATTCAGTTTATGTCAATTCTGAATAAATTTAAAGGAAATAACTGTCTTTTAATAGAAAAATTTTTCGAAAAGTTTGAAGATTTTTCAAAGGCTATAGCCTTACCTTTTTGTCGAAGCACGAACCGTCCAAAGTCCTTATTAATTCAAAAAAACATACTTTCTTTAAAAAGGAAACTCAGTTGATGTCAATTCTGATTAAATTGGAAGGAAATAACTGACTTTTAGGAGAAAAAATTTTCGAAAATTTTGAAGATTTTGCCAAGTCTATAGATTTACTTTCATGCAAAGGACGAACCGTCCAAAAAGTCCTTATTTTTTTCAAAAAAACATTCTTTTTTTAAAAAAGGAAACTCAGTTCATGTCCATTCTGATTAATTTGAAGGAAATAACTGACTTTTAGAAGAAAAAATTTCGAAAAATTTAAAGATTTTCCAAGGCTATAGCCTTACTTTTTGGGCAAGGGACGAACCGTCCAAAAAGTTTTGCCAACATTTATTGAGAGTTTAGTCGTTTTGCCACCCTGTTTAGTGTTGTTTTGTCGTGTTGAGTGTTGTTGAGCAAACTTTGATCCTGGTCAAAAATGCTTAGCGTTGTTTAGTGTTGTTTAGCAAATGTTTAGTCCTTTTGCCATCATTTAAACATTTGTTGTGATCGCGCAGGCGCTCTAGCTGTGGAAATACGAATGTTTTTGTCGATTATCGTTGGTTTTCCTTTCTCTACGTGACCCAAAAAGCCTTTATTAGACATTTGCACTCGCATCTGCATATCTCGTTGTACGCCACTGTGTCTACTTCAACAGTTAACTTTGTTGTCAATGTGTTAAAAGTCTTTTCTTTCCCCGTCGCTTCATCCAATTCGCATTTTTATGCACGGCTTGCGCATGCAGCAAAATAAACCAAATGCAAATTCCTATGCAAGATCCCCTACAACCCAACAGCGTCATAGACAGCTCGCAGTTCAAAAAGGTTGAGTGAAGTTTAGTGAAAAGTTTAGTCACCTTTTGCCACCCTCGCTAAACTTTGCTCAACTTCACTAAACAAAAGTTGAGTGAAATTTTAAGAGAAATGTTTAGTCGTTTTGCCAGGGCTTAATGCACAAAATCCTTTTCAATACATAAAATTTAGTCGTCGGAAAATTTCTGCTGTACTGTGCTGTATTGTGCTGTATTGTGCTGTATTGTGCTGTATTGTGCTGTATTGTGCTGTATTGTGCTGTATTGTGCTTTATTGTGCTTTATTGTGCTGTATTGTGCTGTATTGTGCTGTATTGTGCTGTATTGTGCTGTATTGTGCTGTATTGTGCTGTATTGTGTACTTATAGTGTATAAAGTTTTGGAATATCTGTAATGTTGGGTGTGGAGGCAATTCGATAAAGTTATGTTTTTTGCCTCCATCTGAACAATGATTAATTTGAATTTGGTATTTACTTTTATTGTGATAAAAAAGATTACTTACAGTAAAGAATTTCATAGTCTCCAGAGTTGCTCTGAATATGCTGACTATCTTTTGGCGAGTCCAAATGCGTGACAAAACTCGAGTGACCCTGAGCAAAAAAAACATAAAGATATCAAACAGCAAATCGGTTGTGCTTATAAGGCGATAGATTTTGAGCACTGGCAACATTTTCTCCACCCGTAGCACTGCGCAGCAGGGCAACTTGAGTCTTAATTCTACATACAATTTGTCGTTATCCTTTTTAACAATTTTCGCAAACAAGCCATGGCTAGGCCAAATGTTGGAAAGTCCACACCAGGGCTACAGTTATCAAAGGCTTGGCCCCGGCATGCTTACAGAACTTAATCAAACTTTTAGAAATGTTTGGCATTAGGCCACACAAAGCGTCATGTAAAGGTAAGCCAACGAGAAGAAACAAAACTATTTAAAAGAACACTTTCGTAAACACCTTGAATAAAGCTCGATAAACAAAAACTAGATAATAAATCAGAAAACAACTCATATTAAGCAAAGTTTCGAAACTCACACTAAGTTTGCCGCATTTTTTGTATGTTCTTCCATCATCAGAAACATTGTACAAGTAGATGAAGTTATCGTGAGACCCAACTGCCAGGTACTTGCCATCTAAGAAAGCAATTAAAATTATGCGATGAAAGTATCTACATAAGCCAAATCCAATGCACACAATTCTTTTGCAATATATAAAACTAAAAAAATTGTGTCGTTGAAAAGTTTCTTGGGACAAATGATTTGACGCAATTTTCTTCAACTAAATTTTAAATAATCACTACGAAATGTTTTTGCACATAAGAATTTTGAGAATTTGCATATTTTACTATTCTATGGAATGAGAAAATACATTTGTGCAGTCGGTGCCTAATGCACTGAGTATTTTAAAGAATTGCATGGCTCCGCCCCTTACAAAATTGGCAAAAGGCTTCTATCTTTGCACTGTTAAAAATCCAAGTCGAAATTGAATCACGACGAAACTTTGAAAAGTTGGAAACTTTTTTGACAACGTTTAACCACCGAAAATTTATACCACGAAGTTTTTGAGTTAGCGTAAGTTTCTCTTAAAATCATATATAAAAATATGAAAATATATAGGAAATGTGAACCAAACTTCAAGTTTATGTTTCGTGATCCAACAATGAGGCCAGACAATGCTGATTAATAGATTGATCGTCATTTCTAACGTTTCTACCAATCACAGGGCCCGAGATATGTCAAGTGACTTTCTGTTACTAATGTGACGTATGATTTGACACAAATCGTCACATTAATTTGGAAACATTGGCAATCAGCTTTACAAATCTTTATTTGTTGACACGAGCGGGTGATTGCATTTTGCTAGTGTACTGTGGAAATTTAGGGTTAAATTTCTGTGAAATTCGAAGTGTTTCTACGATAATTATGATCGTGGTAACATTATTGACGCTTTTCTGCCTGTTTGGGGCAGGACCTGATGGACGTGGACGAGCTGTCTACGCCAAACCGATACCGGTAAGTAATCTTTGTCCGATTAAATTGCGGAATAAGATTGAGGTACGTCGTCTCGACTGCAAGAAATCGATAACTATTAACATTCTTCTGTACTTCACAGCTTGTTAAATCCTTCCTTATGATAATTATCTAGAAATTGCAACCTTGACTTCAAAATTCAACGTTTGAGATTTAGTTTTTAACATTTTTTCAGGCAACCCATCCGACCAAAATGACAACGAACTTCAATGATGAAACTCATCTTGGAACGCTCCCAGAGTCACCTTTAGCAGGTATTTCTTGCTTTATTTCAGTAACCTATAGTCTTGAAAATTTAACAGCTACAAGATTAACAGTTTATATTTTGCCTACATGAAATAGTTTGATAAAGCTACCTTGTCAGGAAAAAAGCAACATTGAACTCTTGTTATCATTTGAGAATCTAAAGATGATCTTACAAAGCTCTTATGTATAAATCATATAACTTAACATAATAACAAAAGGTTATCAAAGAAAACTACTAAACTATGTCTTTCTACAACAGCTAGAACAGAATCTGAAGAACAAGAGCTAACGGAAAAGAGCAAAGGGCCTCTCTGTTCACCGGACAACGCCAATCCTTCCTGCAGATCGAGTCATGACTCAGATTCGCTAAAACAGATGGCGCAAAAAATATTGGAACGAATCAGTAGAGACTTGGAACAAGAGAAAGAGACACCAACCATTGAGTTCACAAAAAAACACTCAAACGTCCGTTTCAAACGCGAAGCTGAACAGGAACATGGTAACTTGGAATCAGAGATCGATGATTTCAAGACTGAGTGTGAGAAGGGAAACGAGGACAAGGCTACTTGTGACTCTTACAATGAGTGGTTATCCTGGAAAGAAGCTCACGAAAGTCAACTCAACAAAGTCTCCAACGAACACTCAAACGTCCGTTTCAAACGCGAAGCTGAACAGGAACATGGTAACTTGGAATCAGAGATCGATGATTTCAAGACAGAGTGTGAGAAGGGAAACGAGGACAAGGCTACTTGTGACTCTTACAATGAGTGGTTATCCTGGAAAGAAGCTCACGAAAGTCAACTCAACAAAGTCTCCAACGAACACTCAAACGTCCGTTTCAAACGCGAAGCTGAACAGGAACATGGTAACTTGGAATCAGAGATCGATGATTTCAAGACAGAGTGTGAGAAGGGAAACGAGGACAAGGCTACTTGTGACTCTTACAATGAGTGGTTATCCTGGAAAGAAGCTCACGAGAACCAACTCAACAAAGTCTCCAACGAACACTCAAACGTCCGTTTCAAACGCGAAGCTGAACAGGAACATGGTAACTTGGAATCAGAGATCGATGATTTCAAGACAGAGTGTGAGAAGGGAAACGAGGACAAGGCTACTTGTGACTCTTACAATGAGTGGTTATCCTGGAAAGAAGCTCACGAGAGTCAACTCAACAAAGTCTCCAACGAACACTCAAACGTCCGTTTCAAACGCGAAGCTGAACAGGAACATGGTAACTTGAAATCAGAGATCGATGATTTCAAGACAGAGTGTGAGAAGGGAAACGAGGACAAGGCTACTTGTGACTCTTACAATGAGTGGTTATCCTGGAAAGAAGCTCATCAGAGTCAACTCAACAAAATCTCCAACGAACACTCAAACGTCCGTTTCAAACGCGAAGCTGAACAGGAACATGGTAACTTGGAATCAGAGATCGATGATTTCAAGACAGAGTGTGAGAAGGGAAACGAGGACAAGGCTACTTGTGACTCTTACAATGAGTGGTTATCCTGGAAAGAAGCTCACGAGAGTCAACTCAACAAAATCTCCAACGAACACTCAAACCTCCGTTCCAAACGTGAAGTTGAAAAAGAACCTGGAATGAAGAAAGTAGATTATGAATCCAATTTTGAGATCTCAGATTTTAAAAAGGCTTGCGAAGAAGGGACAGAAGACAAAGATACCTGTGATTCCTTCTACAATCTAATAAAAGAGAAAGAAGAGGAAAAGAAGGTACTTCGTCGCAAACGCGATGCAAAGAAATTGATAGAAACAGAAGAGAGTGAAGAAGAATATAAATCACATCTTGAGATCTCAGATTTCAAAAAGGCTTGCGAAGAAGGGACAGAAGACAAAGATACCTGTGATTCCTTCTATAATCTAATGAAAGAGAAAGAAGAGGAAAAAAAGATACTTCGTAGCAAACGCGATGCAAGGAAATTGATAGAAACAAAAGAGAATGAAGAAGAATATAAATCACATCTTGAGATCTCAGATTTCGAAAAGGCTTGCAAAGAAGGGAAAGAAGACAAAGAAACATGTGACTCGTTTCACGATCTAATGAAAGTGAAAGACGAAGAAATAAACGTGATACGTCGCAAACGTAATATAAAAAACACTGAGGAGAGTAGCATCTCGAACTTTAAAAAAGACTGTGACGATGGAAAAGAGGATCAGGAAACCTGTGATTCTTACTTCAAGTGGATAGAATGGAAAAAAAACCATGATTTATTTTTAAAAAGGAACAACGAGAATGAGTCTGATGATCATTTAAATAACAGAGTAGGCAAAGCAGCAGGAAAAGACAAACAGTTTTTCGTTTCTCATGAAAATGATTATCGAATTGGAAATTCAGAAAAAAGTGATCAAGACGACAGTGAGTTGAGGAAATTAGATGCAAAGATCAGAGCTGACCTCGAGGAAGATGATGCTTATTTTGCAAAGATTTCAAAAGGACGCTCGTCTGAAAGTTATTCCCCTGCCGATAGATCAAGCACGTTTCAAAAAAACTCCAGTGGACTGAAACGTAGAACTACACCGATTCTTGATAGATATGAAGCTGAGTTTGATGAGGCAAATGACGAAAATGGGCTCAACAACATGGGAGCAACAAATTACGTTGTTGAAACGATAGGCGGAGGCAACAAACCAGTTGTACTTCCAAGAAAGGATGCAGAAAGGATTTTGGATGTCCCAAAGCCGACTCCTAAAAGACAACGGAGGACTGTCGCTGAAGTGCTTTATAGAGTCTTGTCACAGAAAAAGGCCTCTCAGAAACGAAGATCCTTTTAAAGAAACGGACATTAGCACACTTAATTCAAAGACAATAACGGGCATTTACACTTGGGGAATATTATAGTAGTTATTTGTTTCAATATGTAACACTGTTTGTTGAATGTATTTATTCCTTCAGTGTCACCTTCTCAAGACTATGACCTTTGGAGTCATCAACTTCCTGAGCATATTAGAATGGTTTTCTCTAAGTCTCAATGTATCCTTCCTTAAAAGACCCATTCAATTCTTTAAATAGGTCATTGTTGTTCATGTCCGTAATTCCACAACATGAACTCCAATTAGCTTTCTGCTTGGGAAAGTAGGGGTCTTTAAATGAAAGTATAGGCATGACAAGCCTCCTACTCATCTGTGAAACTGGGCGTGGTCAATGTGTCCAAGAAATCCTGTGCCCTCCAACCCAGAAACGCAATGATAGCTTAGCATACTCATGCACATCTGTATAAAATCCAATAAGAAAACGTGATTATAGTGCAATGTCAACTTGACAGAACAACTTTAATTTCGAGAAAGCTATTACTTCCCTGTAATTGTGAATATCGCAAGTCCTAAGATAAGCCCCATCTTCTAATGAGCCCCTCCCTCCTCTAATGAGCCCCCAACCTAAAAGAATTTTTGTGAAATAAACCCTCATGGGCTGAGGTGCTGCCACAACTGCAATAACCAAGATAAAAACTCGCCTTTAGAAGGAAAAAGAGGATAAAAGTAAAAGTAAATAAATGAACATTACCAGGGGAGTATTTTATTGCATCGTGTTGTTCTGGACCATGTTGGAATGACGTTTTGTCTTCAGATGTATCTGAATCAATGAAAAGCCACCTGCAAAAGAGGGACTGATAAAAACCCCTCAGTACTCATCTTCGACTTTCATTCTCAACCTTATTTTAAAGCTAACGGTTTTCAAAAGAAGGGCAACAGAAGGACCAGCAAAATACGTTGCTGATTCTAAACCAATCTGTAACCTATCATGAATTTGCTCGTTCCTTCTAGGAGCATGCCCTAAACTTTTTTTGACAGTTACGTACGCTACCAAAAGATGTGATTTCGTTTGATCTGAGCTATTTGTATTTCGAGAAATCCAAGCAGTTTTTTACAAATATTGTGCCTGCCATGGAAGGAAATTTCTTGTTCTCTTCATTCAATAGGAACCAAGGTAGCAATGGTCAAAACCCTTTTTTAAAATGGTGCCAACATGTTGACATTTAGAAATATCTTAGTTTACAAATAACTTATTTTGTATGCAAGCAGAGGATCGCATCTTTTGTTGCTTTCAAAATAACTAAATAAGTTTCTTCGATAGCCCGACTATGTCTGTGTTCCTAAAAAGTTTCAAAAGACCTCTCCTGTCCCAAACAATGTTAATTTAATGTTCTTTAAAAGAGTATCGAGAACTTGTCAAAATGTTCCCTTGATCACCGTTAATGTCCCTTCAAAAAAACGGATTCCCCTGTTCCTCTAAACCTTTTTGCCCCCTCCCCCTGACCCTGTCCGATAATTTTTCCAAGATTTTTTACAATTTTTTAAGGCCTTACTTTTTAAGCAAAAATGATCCGCCGAACATGTACTTACTTTTTCAAGGAAACCTCCCTTATTCCGGATCAACAGACAATTTATAATTTGATTTGAAAACTGGCATTTAGAAGAAAAAAATTTCAAAAAAATTGGATGATTTTTCTAAGGCTTTCTTTTTAAGCAAAATATGACCGATCCAACAAATCCTTATTGTGTCAACAAACGACCTTCATTCCAAAACCAAAGTCAATTTATGTATATTCTGTTCATATATAAATGAATTAACAAAGTTTTAGAATGAAAAATTACGAAAACATTTCACAATTTTTCTAAGGCTATATCTTACTTTTTAAACAAAAATTGACACGTCCAAAAGTTATTAATTTTTCAAGGAAACGTTCTTCATTCAAGAACTTAAGTCAATTTACGTATTCTCTGCTTATGTGTAAAGGAAATAACTGGTTTTCGAAAAAAAAAGTTTCGAAAAAATTTGATGATTTTTTCAAAAGCTGTAACTTCATTTTTTTAGCAAACATTGACGTGTCCAAAAGGCTTCTTTTTCAAGAATACTACCATCTTTCCAGAGCTGTAGTCAATGCCCATATGTAAGTGACGTAATTAATTCTTCGAAGAAAATTTTTTGAAAAAATCTATAGCCTTACCTTCTCTAGAAAAAATCTTCTTCTTTTTCTTCCGTTTTCAGCTGACGCCGACCCGGGACACAAACCCTTCCAGTCTGCCCGGCTCTGCGCTAGCCGCTTTGCCCCCATCCATATGGTGCCAAGTCTTTTTCAACTGGTGCTTGCCATGTCATTCGTTGCCGCTCAGCTCTTCCTTGACCTCTTCGTGGTCTCACTTCCATTTTCTGCTTAGTAATTCTATAGCTGTTTATCCGGGCCACATGACCGAACCACCGGAGCCGCGTCTTTCTCACTTTACCCTAAGCGTTTCTTGATGCGATTCGTTTTGTACACGATGCTGCCATCTTACTCTCAGGATTCGTCTTGAACGTTTCTGGTCAAAAACATCTAGCTTCTTCTCTTGCCCTTTCAGCTTCTTCTCTTGCCCTCTCAGCTTCTTTGCTTGCCCTCTCAGCTTCTTCTCTTGCCCTCTCCGCTTCGTCTCTTGCCGTACAAAAGCACGTGTAGAACACAGGCGTTATAAATTCTAGTCTCCAACGTTAACTTCATGCTTCGATTTCGCCACACTTTTGAGAAAGCAGATGATGCAAGAGCAGTTCTCCAATTCAGTACAACGTCCAAATTTCGAAATATTTTAAGCCTGATAATTTTTCCAATGACACAGCTTTATTCTCTTATTCAATAATTAGCTTTCTAAAAAGTCCTTTTTTAAAAAGAACTATCTCATACCAAAACTAATTTCAATTTATTTTTATTCTGATCATATGTCAGCAAAATACCTGGCTTTTAGAATAAGAGTTTGAAAATATTTTATGATTTTTCTAAGGTTATAGACTTAATCTTTTAATCAAGAGCCGAGCCCCCTAGAAAATCCATTTCTTTAAGAAAACGACATTCATGGCAAAATTACATTCAATTTGTGTTTATTCTAATCATATGTAAGCAAAAAGTTTCTAAATTACTTTTTTAAAAAGTTGAGCCGTCCAAGTGTCTTTGATTTTTGTTAAAAAGGGTTTTTACTATACCAGAACGAAATTCAATTTTTTTTGGTCAGATTCTAGACGAAAAAAGTGGCGAAAAAACTGACAGTCTTTTTTATCAATAATCGAGTCATCTAAAATGTTTAAAAAAGGTCATTATTTTCGGTCCAAATATTTCTTATAGGTTGGTTAAATGTTTAGAAAAGGTTTAGACGTGTTCAGGAGTCTAAAAGCGTTATGTAATTTTGTTTCCTAGAAGAACGCTAGGTTCGAGAATGGAGCAAAAGGTTTGCCTTTCGTTTTTGAAAATTGAAAATATCGAATGTTAGTATTTTTCTAAAAAACACTTCGGAAATATGAAAAGCTTGCGAATTAAAGAATAAATGTGATTATTAGCCGGGAAACTTCATGTACCCTGTTTTACTTGAGAAAAATTAGGTTGGAGCTTTGCACCAAAATGCAAGCCTTGGAAAAATTGGAATTTTTGATTTTTGACGTCTTACTTCAAAAAAAATAGTACGTATTGATAAAAGTTTAAAAAAAGGTTGAAACGTGAAAATTCCTTATAATTTAAAAAAAATACGAAAAAAGAAACTAGATATCTAGTAAAACTCTTTTGTATGTTTTTTTTGGTTTCTCACAACTATATTACTTACTTGCCTGTCAATATTCGCGCGAGAAAAATGCTGGTTTTTTCTTCTTGACCTTTTTGATATGATTGAGGTCATTGGAGGAGGCAAATGATTTCGAGAAAATACTTGTGACATTTTTGCTCCTTCTGAGATATTTACATTAGTAAACCAAAAAACGTTTTGTTTAAAGACAAGATCCTTGTGTTGATGACACGTTTTCCATTTTGGGCGGCCAGTCCAACTTTTAAGATGCGTTAAAGATTATTTCTGTCATTCATGTAAAATATATATCCTTGAAAATGCATATGCAATGCATATGGTGACTTAATCTCAAAGCATGCTTCATTTTATTAAATTGAAAGAAAAGATGAACAACTCAGAGAGTATTGTTTGAATGATATCAACTTTCTTCCTGACATCTAAATATTTTCTATCAAATATGAAATAACATTTTTAAGCTAAACTATTTCCTTCAAGAATTGAATAAAGAAATGTTCCTTGTTTTTAGAAAAATTACCATGTGATATTTTCATGTTTTTCGTGATATTTTCATATCCTTTACTGATGGAAAAACGGTTACGATACAATTAAGTATTCTCTGTGATAATCCCAGAAAATATACACAGTCCATCGCTAGAGTATGCTAGGTATTAGCCTACTTAATATACGCTATCATTTATCCTAAATCAAACAGTGAAACTTTAAATACTTGCTTGTTAATGCATTCAAGCAGCCAGGCAGATTTACTAGCAATTTCTTTCTTACTAAAAGTACTTATGATATTTGATTCAGTAGAGTTGTTTTCACTCTGGGAGGATTTATTATCATGCACGTACTTCAAAAGTAATGAACTAAAAGATACTCAAAGGGAATACGGGATGGAATATACAAGAACAATGAAAAGGTTCAACTTATTTGAAATGGTGTCTATTAATGTTATGAAATTGATCTTACGGGTATACGGCATTCAGCGGCATTCCATCTCAATGTCAGGACGACAAAACATGTCGTCATATAGAGATCAATACGGGGACATGCCGTCTCTCCTTTCGCAAAAATGCCCGAGTGTAGTATACAATAGAATCTTACTAAAGTAATTATTAACAAAAGAAATTAGGCTAATCTCTAAGTACTAGAAAGTTAGTTCACTTGGTGGCAAAAAGATAGCTTACTTAAGATATCCTCCATTGCATCACTGCAGAATCCTTGCCTCCAACGGAAATCATTCTGTTGTCATCATACATGAATCTGACACAAGTGACGTGGGAACTATGACCAACGCAACGCTGACTGTCAGCCTGGGTGAATAAAGATGATGTTAATTTGACTGTCTTGTTGTTTATAAAGGACAAAACTAACTGTCTTCCTAATTTAGGTATCATTAAAGCTGCTAGTTAGGTGCGTTAAAATATCTATCTAGGATGAATTAAAACGTATTCCAGGGGGAGGGTACCTATATATTTTTAGGATAGGGGTGCTATGGTTCCATTTGAGACATTTTGAGGCTGGAATTTGAGAAAAAGTTTTGAAATCGGTCCATACAAAGTAAGGGATTCTATTTTGCTTGGTCGGAAAAGTATATTGCAGACTATGAATTTATGGGGCTGTATACATTATAGCTGAAACTTCACCATCAAAGGCGTCTACTTTAGAACGATATAAATTTACTGCAAACAATGTGGACTAAGGGATAATGATGCGTGCTCATAATGAACAAAGTGTCATCCAAGGTAAAACAAGAAGATTCCCAGCTCTACTGTGAGCTTCAGTAAGAGCTCAAACAATTCCTGTTATTGAAAAGGCAGTTCTACAGACCTGTGTCCAACAAGATGGGACAGTAGCTTTGAACAAGAAATGTTTTAATCCGGAGAGACTCAGCTGCAATTATGTTTTAAAATGTCAGAAAACTAAAAGAATCACCTCTAAAGTAGTACACTACTATACGGCATAGGCGCTTCCTTAAGGTTCCTACCATCCCTTGAGAAATTACGAGAAATTATTGAGAAATTTTAAAAATTACATACAAAAGACATCTGTGTAAAGCAGGTTACCTTTGGTTTGGTCGATGGAAAATTGAAGAAATTCACTTGTCCAAAATCGTCACCCGTCACAACATATTCCTGGTTGTTGGACCGACAGCAAGCGTTTATGTCCGTACCATCAGCGCCCTCAGGCCAGATCCCTTTATCAAAAAAAAATTCCTTGTAATATGACATCCATAAAAATCTCAATTTTTATAAAACATTAATTTTTAGACATCTGTCCCCACATAAAGCATAAAATGTCACAAACAGCCTAGAACCACCTAACCAACTTAAAAATATTTAGCAACCAATGTATTGTAACCAATGATTTGTAAGTTTGAGCTCTTGTAAATCATCTTATCTTCTAAAATCAAAACATATTTTATTATTTTTATATTCTTAAACCTAAAATTTATATTCTTGGAGGCTCAACTGCAAAGAAGGTTTTTTTACTGAGAATTCCGGTCATGCTTGATGTGTCCAAGGCCTGTAACTGCCGAGAATAGAGAAATGGCTCGGATTCCCTACCCAATCATTTTATATGATCGACCAGGTATTAAATTTCTATTGTTTTTGGTCACATCCATGGGGCACAACTAGTTTTAGCTCTAATGTGCACATTATGTGCCCCCAACCAAAAACTGAAGAAGCAACCCTTTTAACCTAGAAAATACCCGAGGCACAATTATAGAAAAATTAAAGAAAAAGGAACAGGGCAAATGTACGGTCGTGAAAGGCAAAAAACACAACTGACCAATTACTGGAAAACCAAGCACACATGTCCACGTTTCCCATTCTTCGTCCTTCATCGATGCAGCAGCCACAATCTGTCTGCATGTAGGAGCGTGCCCTAAAAAAAAACCCCTTCGACTGTATTCCTATATCTCAACATAAATAAAATAAGAAAATCGATATTTACCCTGAACTTGCAACTGCAAGTATGCAGAAAAATGACACAATACTCAATTTTAGCGTTAGTACGATATTTGACTTCGTCTCATTTTTAATGCCTCTTTTATCGGACCGTGCAACATTGCTTGTGTGCTTTGAACTAATTTATAGTGGCTATGAAAACTTGTCGTTAAATTGTTATTTTACAACCAGTTTAAATAATGAATAATATTAAAGTTGCCCAAATTTATAATTACTGTCAATTAATTTAAATGATCTTCAATGTAAAAATTTTACTATAATTGGTCAAAGTGAAGGTCATGTATATTAGAAAATATTTTTCTGAATCTCGTCAGATTTATCAAAGCCAAAATCAACTGCCCGACAACCATTCATGTGATCTACTTTTTTTTGAAGTAATGCTTACAACGAGAAAGCAAACGAATTGATACTGAAATGCACCGTTCAATTCTTCAAGCAAACTAAACGATTTCAATAAATTCTTTTCAGTCGTTGTCTGCTATATCTGGTAGCTTGAATTCTGTGGTCCTCGACTGCCACGATGACGTATACAATGCTTGAATTGTGTACTGTACTGTGCTGTATTGTGCTTTATTGTGCTGTATTGTGCTTTATTGTGCTTTATTGTGCTGTATTGTGCTGTACTGTGCTGTATTGTGCTGTACTGTGCTGTATTGTGCTGTATTGTGCTGTACTGTGCTGTATTGTGCTGTATTGTGCTGTATTGTGCTGTATTGTGCTATATTGTGATGTATTGTGATGTATTGTGCTGTATTGTGCTGTATTGTGCTGTACTGTGCTGTATTGTGCTTTATTGTGCTTTATTGTGCTGTATTGTGCTGTACTGTGCTGTATTGTGCTGTATTGTGTACTTATAGTGTATTATAGAAAGTTTTGGAATATTTGTAATGTTTGGTGTGGAGACAATTCGATAACGTTATGTTTTTTGCCTCCATCTCAACAATGATTAATTTGAATTTTGTATTTATATTTATTGTGATGAAAAGATTACTTACAGTAAAGAATTTCATAGTCTCCAGAGTTGCTCTGAATATGCTGACTATCTTTTGACCAGTCCAAATGCGTGACAAAACTCGAGTGACCCTGAGCAACAAAAACATAAAGATATCAAACAGCAAATCGGTTGTGCCTACTTGTTTATTATAAGGCGATAAATTTTGAGCACTGGCAACACTTGAGCGCAGCAAGACAACTCGAGTCATATTTCTACATACAATTTGTCATTAGTCTTGTTAACAATTTACGCAAACTAGCCATGGCTAGGCCAAATGTTGGAAAGTCCACGTCAGGGCTACATTTATTCAAGGCTTGACCCCGTCGTGCTTACAGGACTTATATCAAACTCTTAGAAATGTTTGGCAGTAGGCAACACAAAGCGTGTAAAGGTAAGCCAACGATAAGAAACAAAACTATCGAAAAGAACACTTTTGTAAACACCTTGAATAAAGCTCGATAAACAAAAACTAGATAATAAATCAGAAAACAACTCATGCTAAGCAAAGTTTCGAAACTCACACTAAGTTTGCCGCATTTTTTGTATGTTCTTCCATCGTCAGAAACATTGTACAAGTAGATGAAGTTATCGTGAGACCCAACTGCCAGGTACTTGCCATCTAAGAAAGAAATAAAATTATGCGATGAAAGTATCTACATAAGCTACAGGTAATGCAAACAATTCTTTTGCAATATATAAAACTAAAAAAGTTTCTTCTTTGAAAAATTTCTTTGGACAAATGATTTGACGCAATTTTCTTCGACCAAATCTTAAAAAATCTCTACAAAATTTTTTTCACTTAAGAATTTTGAGAATTTGCATATTCTACTATTCTATGGAATGATAAAATACATTTGTGTATCCTTATAAGCTACTCAATACAAATTTTAATATAATTTTCCTCATTCCTTAAATAAGTTCATTTTCACCGTCGTTCTCATTTGTCGCCGATTTCAAAAGACTCCACCTCTGCTTTCTTCAAATTAAACTACAACCTCTTTCATTGGTACAAGATATTTGCATTTTTGTTGCAAATTTTATTCTGGGCGTCAGACCCAATACAAATTTCACATAATAAAATGGCCGATTGCTTTATTCTCATACCAAATTTTGACTTCAAGCACTAAGCTATTCTATTGACTTGCTTTCATGTAGTGTGAGAAAATATACAGCTTTTATATTAGTTTTCATGAATTGCTGTTCTGTGTCAGCTGATGTCCCTAAAGCTTTCCAGAAACTCGGCATATTTCCCAAAAAACATTCCAGAGGGGGCCTAGCCCCCAAACCCCAACGAAGTCGTTGCCTAATACACTGAGTATTTTAAAGAATTTCATGGCTCCGCCTCTTACAAAATTTGCAAAAGGGTTTTATCTTTCTTCTGTTAAAAATCACAGGCGAAATTGAATCACGACGAAACACTGAAAAGTTCCAAAATTTTTTTGACGCTGATAACTACCAAAAAGTTATACGACGAAGTTTTTGGAATTATGGGAAGACTTTCTTAACATCAAAAATAAAAACATCGCGTATCAAGGATGCTGTTTTGTTGAGTTAATCAATAGGAAATTTGAACCAAACTTCAAGTTTATGTTTCGTGATCCAAGAAAGAGGCAAGGCAATGCGGATTAATAGATTGATCGTCATTTCTAACGTTTCTACCAATCACAGGGCCCGGGATATGTCAAGTGACTTTCTGTTACTAATGTGACGTATGATTTGACACAAACCGTCACATTAATTTGGAAACATTGGCAATCAGCTTTACAAATCTTTATTTGTTGACACGAGCGAGTGCTTGCATTTTGCTAGTGTACTGTGGAAATTTAGGGCTAAATTTCTGTGAAATTCGAAGTGTTTCTACGATAATTATGATCGTGGTAACATTATTGGCGCTTTTCTGCCTGTTTGGGGCAGGACCTGATGGACGTGGACGAGCTGTCTACGCCAAACCGATACCGGTAAGTAATCTTTGTCCGATTAAATTGCGGAATAAGATTAAGGTACAATGTACGTCGTCTCGACTGCAAGAAATCAATAATTATTAACATCCTTCTGTACTTCACAGCTTGTTAAATCTTTCCTTATCTGAATTATCTTGAAATTGCAACCTTGACTTAAAAATTCAACGTTTGAAATTAAGTTTTTAACATTTTTTTAGACAACCCATCCGACCAAAATGACAACGAACTTCAATGATGAAACTCATCTTGAAACGCTCCCAGAGTCACCTTTAGCAGGTATTTCTTGCTTTATTTCAGTAACCTATAGTCTTGAAAATTTAACAGCTACAAGATTAACAGTTTATATTTTGCCTACATGAAATAGTTTGATAAAGCTACCTTGTCAGAAAAAACATTGATCTTTACTTACCCTTTAAATATTCAAAGATGCTATTACAAAGCTTCTATAATCTATAAAACATATAACTTAAATTTACAACAGCACGTTCTCTAGAGAAATCTTTTAACTATGGCCTTTCTACAACAGAGAAAACAGGATCTGAAGAACAAAAGCTGACAGAAAATAGCAAAGGGCTCTTCTGTTCACCGGACAACGCCGATCCTTCCTGCAGATCAAGTCATGACTCAGATTCGCTAAAACAGATGGCTCAAGATATACTGGAACGAATCATTAAGGACATGGAACAAGAGAAACAGCAACCAACCAAAACGTTCACAACCGAACACTCAAACCTACGTTCAAAACGCAAAGCTGAACAGAAGCATGGTGACATGGAATCAGAGATAGACGATTTCAAGACAGAGTGTGAGAAGGGAAATGAGGACAAGGCTTCTTGTGATTCTTACAATGAGTGGTTATCCTGGAAAGAAGCTCACGAGAGTCAACTCAACAAAATCTCCAACGAACACTCAAACGTCCGTTTCAAACGCGAAGCTGAACAGGAACATGGTAACTTGGAATCAGAGATCGATGATTTCAAGACAGAGTGTGAGAAGGGAAACGAGGACAAGGCTACTTGTGACTCTTACAATGAGTGGTTATCCTGGAAAGAAGCTCACGAGAGTCAACTCAACAAAATCTCCAACGAACACTCAAACGTCCGTTTCAAACGCGAAGCTGAACAGGAACATGGTAACTTGGAATCAGAGATCGATGATTTCAAGACAGAGTGTGAGAAGGGAAATGAGGACAAGGCTACTTGTGATTCTTACAATGAGTGGTTATCCTGGAAAGAAGCTCACGAGAGTCAACTCAACAAAATCTCCAACGAACACTCAAACGTCCGTTTCAAACGCGAAGCTGAACAGGAACATGGTAACTTGGAATCAGAGATCGATGATTTCAAGACAGAGTGTGAGAAGGGAAACGAGGACAAGGCTACTTGTGATTCTTACAATGAGTGGTTATCCTGGAAAGAAGCTCACGAGAGTCAACTCAACAAAATCTCCAACGAACACTCAAACCTCCGTTTCAAACGCAAAGCTGAACAGGAACATGGTAACTTGGAATCAGAGATCGATGATTTCAAGACAGAGTGTGAGAAGGGAAATGAGGACAAGGCTACTTGTGATTCTTACAATGAGTGGTTATCCTGGAAAGAAGCTCACGAGAGTCAACTCAACAAAATCTCCAACAAACACTCAAACGTCCGTTTCAAACGCGAAGCTGAACAGGAACATGGTAACTTGGAATCAGAGATCGATGATTTCAAGACAGAGTGTGAGAAGGGAAATGAGGACAAGGCTACTTGTGATTCTTACAATGAGTGGTTATCCTGGAAAGAAGCTCACGAGAGTCAACTCAACAAAATCTCCAACGAACACTCAAACGTCCGTTTCAAACGCGAAGCTGAACAGGAACATGGTAACTTGGAATCAGAGATCGATGATTTCAAGACAGAGTGTGAGAAGGGAAATGAGGACAAGGCTACTTGTGATTCTTACAATGAGTGGTTATCCTGGAAAGAAGCTCACGAGAGTCAACTCAACAAAATCTCCAACGAACACTCAAACGTCCGTTTCAAACGCGAAGCTGAACAGGAACATGGTAACTTGGAATCAGAGATCGATGATTTCAAGACAGAGTGTGAGAAGGGAAATGAGGACAAGGCTACTTGTGATTCTTACAATGAGTGGTTATCCTGGAAAGAAGCTCACGAGAGTCAACTCAACAAAATCTCCAACGAACACTCAAACGTCCGTTTCAAACGCGAAGCTGAACAGGAACATGGTAACCTGGAATCAGAGATCGATGATTTCAAGACAGAGTGTGAGAAGGGAAACGAGGACAAGGCTACTTGTGACTCTTACAATGAGTGGTTATCCTGGAAAGAAGCTCACGAGGGTCAACTCAACAAAATCTCCAACGAACACTCAAACGTCCGTTTCAAACGCGACACTGAACAGGAACATGGTAACTTGGAATCAGAGATCGATGATTTCAAGACAGAGTGTGAGAAGGGAAATGAGGACAAGGCTACTTGTGATTCTTACAATGAGTGGTTATCCTGGAAAGAAGCTCACGAGAGTCAACTCAACAAAATCTCCAACGAACACTCAAACGTCCGTTTCAAACGCGAAGCTGAACAGGAACATGGTAACTTGGAATCAGAGATAGATGATTTCAAGACAGAGTGTGAGAAGGGAAATGAGGACAAGGCTACTTGTGACTCTTACAATGAGTGGTTTTCCTGGAAAGAAGCTCACGAGAGTCAACTCAACAAAATCTCCAACGAACACTCAAACCTCCGTTCCAAACGTGAAGTTGAAAAAGAACCTGGAATGAAGAAAGTAGATTATGAATCCAGTCTTGAGATCTCAGATTTCAAAAAGGCTTGCGAAGAAGGGACAGAAGACAAAGATACCTGTGATTCCTTCTATAATCTAATGAAAGAGAAAGAAGAGGAAAAAAAGATACTTCGTAGCAAACGCGATGCAAGGAAATTGATAGAAACAAAAGAGAATGAAGAAGATTATAAATCACATCTTGAGATCTCAGATTTCGAAAAGGCTTGTAAAGAAGGGACAGAAGACAAAGAAACATGTGACTCGTTTCACGATCTAATGAAAGTGAAAGACGAAGAAATAAACGTGATACGTCGCAAACGTAATACAAAAAACACTGAGGAGAGTAGCATCTCGAACTTTAAAAAAGATTGTGACGATGGAAAAGAGGATCAGGAAACCTGTGATTCTTACTTCAAGTGGATAGAATGGAAAGAAAACCATGACATATTTTTAAAAAGGAACAACGAGAATGAGTCTGATGATCATTTAAATAACAGAGTAGGCAAAGCAGCAGGAAAAGACAAACAATTTCTCGATTCTCATGAAAATGATTATCGAATTGGAAATTCAGAAAAAAGTGATCAAGACGACAGTGCGTTGAGGAAATTAGATGCAAAGATCAGAGCTGACCTCGAGGAAGATAATGCTTATTTTGCAAAGATTTCAAAAGGACGCTCGTCTGAAAGCTACTCCCCTGCCGATAGATCAAGCACGATTCAAAAAAACTCCAGTGGACTGAAACGTAGAACTACACCAATTCATGAAAGATTTGAAGCTGAGTTTGATGAGGCAAATGACGGAAGTTGGCACAACAACATGGGAGCAACAAATAACGATGTTGAAACGATAAGTGGAGGCAACAAACCAGTTGTACTTCCAAGAAAGGATGCAGAAAAGATTTTGGATGTTCCAAAGCCGAATCCGAAAAGACAACGGAGGACTGTCGCTGAAGTGCTCTATAGAGTCTTGTCACAGAAAAAGGCCTCTCAGAAACGAAGATCATTTTAAAGAAACGGACATTAGCACACTTAATTCAAAGACAATAACGGGCATTTACACTTGGGGAATATTATAGTAGTTATTTGTTTCAATATGTAACACTGTTTGTTGAATGTATTTATTCCTTCAGTGTCATCTTCTCAAGATTATGACCTTTGGAGTCAAGGACTCCCTGAGCATATTAAAATGGTTCCCTCTAAGTCTCAATGTATCCTTCCTTAAAAGACCCATTCAATTCTTTAAATAGGTCATTGTTGTTCATGTCCGTAATTCCACAACATGATCTCCAATTAGCTTTCTGCTTTGGAAAGTAGGGGTCTCTAAATGAAAGTATAGGCATGACAAGCCTCCTACTCATCTGTGAAACTGGGCGTGGTCAATGTGTCCAAGAAATCCTGTGCCCTCCCACCCAGAAACGCAATGATAGCTTAGCACACTCATGCACATCTGTATAAAATCCAATAAGAACACGTGATTATAGTGCAATGTCAACTTGACAGAACAACTTTAATTTCGAGAAAGCTATTACCTCCCTGTAAATGTGAATACTGTAAGTCCTAAAATAAGCCCCCACGTTCTAATGAGCCCCTCTCTCCTCTAATGAGCCCCCAACCTTAGAGGAATTTTGTGAAATAAGCCCCCATGGGGTGAGGTACTGCCACAACAGCAATAGTCACGATAAAAACTCGCCATAAAAAAGAAAAGGAGGATAAAAGTAAAAGTAAATAAATGAACATTACCAGGGGAGTATTTTATTGCATCGTGTTGTTCTGGACCATCTTGGAATGACGTTATGTCTTCAGATGTATCTGAATCAATGACAAGCCACCTGCAAAAGAGGGACTGATAAAAACCCCTCAGTACTTATCTTCGACTTTCATTTCTCTACCCTATTTTAAAGCTAACGGTTTTCAAAAGAAACGCAGCAGAAGGATTAACAAAATACGCTGGTAATTCTAAACCAATTTGTAACTATCGCAAATTTGTTCGCCCCTTCTAGGCAGGGATGAAGTGAGGGGGGGGGGGGGGGGGGGGGCTCAGCTCTCTTTATAAAAATTGCTTGTGCAGAAGTTCGAAAAACATTAAGAGATCATAAATCTTAGTCTTCTGCCGATATGTGAAGAAAAAACACGTTTAGATGATCCGGTTGTTCTTTCATAGTGTCATTTATCAGTTAGTAATTGATAGCGCTGGATAGTTTCTTCGGACGACAATTAAAACAATTTGTCTCAACAAAAGATGTATTAAGCTTTTTAGACGTCTATTTAGAAGGATAAAAATTTTAAGATCACGCAATTTTCTCGTGAAAACGAGGCTTTCGGCCCCCCTTAACAGACTCTATCTGTTCTATCTATGTTTTCTCATTGATTACTTTCATATTCGCAAAAACCAGACTTCAAACATGGAAAAAAGGCTGATGGCCCCACGAAAACCACCGTATAAGTTCGATTTTCGAAATCAGTACCCTCGAATTGACCAAAAGCACTTGGTCCCATATAAATTTTGCCCTCGAGTGACCATTCCACATTCTCCGCCTGGTTCAAGAGGCCTGCCGCTGCGCTGCTCCATAGTGTACCAAGGAGAAAATAAAAGTGGAGAGAATAAAACTAACGATTGAGGAGAAAATCTGAAGTAGAGAACAGTTGAAATCTTGCTGCAAAACTGTTCGTTTACAGAAAAAGGGGAGAAAAATAACTGCCGTGACCCGGGATCGAACCAGGGACCTTCAGATCTTCAGTCTGACGCTCTCCCAACTGAGCTATCCCGGCTGTCTATAACAAAGTCATTTTTATGTAGTATACTGAATTTGAATCCAAGAGCCAGTCCAAGAGCCATTCCTTTCCTGCAAGTGACATCCTTTTCGAGAAGATTCAGTTTCCAAGCGAAGAGGTTTTGCCAATCCAAAGCAGACCTTTTGCAAGCAAATGATGGCTTGTCCATTTCGTTGGAAAATGGGACGTGGATAGCCCCGAGCTTGTTTGCTAGGATGGCCCTGCCAATGTCATCCCAACTATATATAGAGACGTTTTTAACGAACCAACTTTATTTTTAAGTAATAAAAACCACCTAAAGGTAATTGGCGTTTATTTATCCTAAAAAAAAGAATCCAAGAGCCGGGAATTCTTGAAGATTATGATCAATAAATATGTTAATAATTAATTTTTGCTTTGATATTAGGTAAAGATCCAAGTCACATGTAGAAAGAGAAAAAAGACGTGTTACAAACCTTCCAGATTTCATTCCAACGGCCAAGACTGGTGCAAATGGATGAAACGCGGCAGACTGTGCAGGCTCCTATAACGAGCGACGATAACTTCTAATTTCATCCAATTTTAGGTTTTCTTACGTTGTCAGGTGAAAGGTTTCTAACATTTGTTATGAAGAGGCATATTTCCGTATAAGGGATTTTTTCAAGGTAAGTACTTGGGCTGATCAGATCGGATTCGATTTTCGCACTGGCAAAAAGCCACCGTTACGAAAGAAGCTGCTTGAGAAAGTTGCTTGTCCAAAAATTTCAAAAGAGATAAAAAAACAAAAAAGGAATTTCCAAGTGTGTGAAGGGCGTGGCCTAGAAAATTTCATTTTGTCAACGTCAAAATTGAATTGGGGGAGGTGTGAAGCTATTTTTAAAAAAAAAGAGAAAATATCACCTTTCCTTGAAAAGTCATAACTATTTTATCTGGGATTTTAGTGCCAGATCAATGCCAACAATGGCTGATACTGCCGCATAAAAAGGTGTCTGATTGGGCCTGTTCAGCTTCAGAAAAATTTTAACCTGAGCCTATTCCAGGAAAAGTCAACAGGGTCCTACAGTTTCTATGAGGTAATTATGCACCAAATTGATACAAGTTTCAAGGGCAGGTAATATGATTAATCTTTTGTTTATCTAAAGGATCTAACCTTGAGTTGCTTCGACCATATAACATCGTGCCCATCGGCATCCCACAGAAAAACGAGTTCATCTGTCCCACAGGTTACGAACATTTCTTTCGTTGGATGAGTAGCAAGACCCCAAAGTTCATCAACATGACCCTGTTGGTAAATGAAACGACATGAAATAGCAAAGAAGCAAAATGGTGGAACAGAATAGATTAAACAGGTATGATATTTAGATTAACATAGTCACCTGTATAACAAATCCGAGTCCGGAAGATATTGTTCCATCAAGAATGCAGTTCTTCGTCGTGCCAACAATGATTTCTAATGCGTCGTCATCTGACATTGGTCCTTCAGTTATTGCTCTTACTTGCCCAGCATTTTCTGGAATCTTGAAATTAAGATATTTGCTCATTGAAAACTTTTCAAACACGGTCTTTATATATATTAAATACTTACATATCGATTTAATCTAATCGCTGGTCTTTTATTAGTCTTCGAGATAATAACTTTTTATAAGAAAAATAAAGGTTGAAATACGAATAAACAATATGAAGTAATTTTCCTCTAAACTGTGAACATTTAAACACTTTATTAAAAGTGTGAAAGGAGTCCTGCAGCTTAAAAGTCAAAACAATCGAAATTTCTTACATCAATCTCTCGACCAGTCTTTTTGTAACACTGATCCCACTCGAGAATTCTCTTGTCCTTTCCTCCTCCGGTGAGAATTTTTCCATCACTCATACAACAGATAGAGAATATTCCACCCTAAAATGCACAAGAACGTTATAGAAAAACACAGTTTGATTGTATTGTATTGTATTGTATTGTATTGTATTGTATTGTATTGTATTGTATTGTATTGTATTGTATTGTATTGTATTGTATTGAAGATTATTTAATGTTAGTTTTTACAATAGTGAATAAACACTAATTAAGACTAACAGCAAGCAATTTCAAGGATTGCATAAGACAGTTCATATACTGCAAAACTAGCATGCGCACTTGTTTTCAAGGAGCCAAGTTTTAATCAAACTCTTAAATTGTCTAGTATTTTGTGCTGTCTTTATTGATTCCGGGAGTGAATTCCAGATTTTAGGCCCTTGAAAACTTAATGATCTGATATCATTATTGGTAGTTCTGGCTTTTGGAATGTCAAGGGGGTTTTTGAGTCGAAGATTATGACCTGTTGTTTTGGTTACAAAATAGTCTTTCATGAAAACAGGATTAAGGTCGTTGAGTGTTTTTTAAACTTCGAGCGCTAAAATTCTAACTGATTGGACATGTAGGGTAGTTTCTTTTGAGTTAGCAAGTAAATCTTTGTACGAAGATGCAAAGTCCGAATAGGCTAGTCTTAATGCCCTCGCGTAAATTTTCTCTAGCTTATCCTGACTGCCTTTACCACATAGTATCCATATCAATGGACAATAATTGAAGTGACATAGTATAAATGAATTCATAATTATCTTTTTTTCTCTGTCGCCAATAAATCTTGCCAATCTTTTTAAAGAATTTACCCGATTAGCTGCTTTTTTACAGATCTTATCGATATTAGCATCCAACTTTAAATTATTATCGATCTGAACACCAAGCAAAGTAACGTTTTTATCTATTTTAATCGCAAATTCTTGGTCATTTTCAAACTCATTTATGCATTTATCTTTGCTGCCGATTGTGATAGCTTGAAATTTAGAGGGATTTAGAGGGTTTGTGTAACTAAGTTTCTTAAAAGTTCAGTTTTGAAAGGCGCCTATGAATGGGAAGTTGCAGCAAAGAGGTAAAGTTTCTTAGAACTTCTATGAACTATAGACAGAAAATACATTACTTGTTTGAAGAACAACATTAGTAAAATTTAGCTGAACTTACAGAATGGGCCTCTTTCACAGCTTTTGATATTCTGTTTGATCCTACAAAAATATATTATATCATTGAAATTTGCATATTAGTGTAGAATCTTTTTGAAAATCTAATGAGAATACAACAAGGGTTTGATGCATTCATTAAAGAACGTAAAGCAAAAAAGACTATGAAAGAAAATATTTTAGTTCAAACGATGGCGACTTTTTAACCACATTTCTCAAGGTGGGCAATGTAGCAAGAGAAGGTAAATCATATATTTTCTACGCAGGTGCAGTGTATGGCAACCTAAAAACACAAGGAAAAGGAAAGAAATTGACATAACAACTCTTTCTCGTTTATTAACCACTGAAATATTTTGTCAAAAAAACAGCTTAACCAAATAATTAGTGTTTCAATTCTCTTGATGGCTCATCTTGGACTAAAGTTGTTCTAAAAGATGTCATGATTCTTGTAAAACAGAAAGTCAGTTTTATAACCAGTTAAGAAGATTAACTACAGTTGCAGACGTACCTTGCCCCCATACGAAAACATTTCCGTTTGAGTCACCACTCAACAAGTCTCCGCTCTCTGTGAAAGCAGCACACAGGACAAATTTCGGTTTTCCGTATTTCTAAAAAAAGAAAAGATATAGTCACAGGAAACAGAAAGAAATATGTTATAAAATCAACATGTACTTGTTTCTGTTATAGTGGTATTATCCGAAGAAAATTGAAGGACTAGAGAGCTTTCTTCAAAACAAAAGATATCCGGGCTAAATGAAACATGCACCTGGAGCCTAAAGCAATGCAATTTCCTTGGACTGAATAGAAGAGGCTCACGTTGTCGGAAATTTTGAGGGAGAGGCAGCTAATTTGATAAGAGAGCTAGAGGTCCAGCAACATAAAAGAATGAAAATAATTTTGCACACAATCACTTGTATTTTCAATGAACGTGACTAAAATTTTGTACGCTTTAAAAAGGTGACTTGCTTAATGATCTCTTTCTATTAAAATCAAGGGTATTAACTATATTACAAAGCCTAAAGAGTTCATCTAGTTTTAGTAGTAGCAAATTGTCAAATCACCTCAAAAATGCCCATCTTCTTAGTCAGCTTCATGTCATCAGTAACTGTCCAAAATGCAATGTGAGACCGACCATAAGATACAATCGTGCTGTTGTTGCTTGGATGAAACACAACCCCAAGAACAGCTTCATTGGATCCCTAGAAAATTCATAACATTAAAAATGTATGGGAAAACAAGAATCAGGCCAGCTTGATATGACAAATTTATCAACGTATGTGTATGAAAACCACTGTAGTTTGCTGCAATAACCATAAAGATTGCATCCACTCGAAAAGTTCCTCTTTTATAAAAAGGTCATGACGTAATCACATACTTATTAACACATGAAGTATCAATCACAGACAATACTGACAACTTTTGAGATAAAAGGTTTTTAAACATTCGAATTCTAAAGCATTTGATATTTTTTCTGGACACAAGAGACAGAACTTTACAAAGAGAGCATAGATAATTGATAATGGACCAAAGAAGAATCGGCTTTGGCAGAGACACGTCCTGTTCAAACCCTACAATGAAACATGTAGCAGGTATCTGATACCTTGTTATCAGAGAAACGAGAATTCTTTGCCCAATCCCAGAGAGACATAATGTGTTCATTTGCTTCATCAACTGCTGCAAGGAGTTTTCCACCGTCCTGAAAGAGAGGATGTCACACTATTGGTCGAATTTAATAGCTAAGTTCTTTAGAATTGCTTTAGATTAAACATTGCAACTGAAATCTTTGAACATAAAAGTCCGAGTAACGCTTAGTTTTGCAACATGTATAATGTCAGACTCGCTTAAAACTATGGCTTGGTTGAAAAATCGAAAACTTTGATGACACAGTAAGTACATTAAATATAAGAAAGGCCTCATTTTGCAACAGATAAAAGATTATACTCTTTCAGTGCCGGGACAAAATGGATTTAAAAGTTTGATGACATTGCAGATAAGGAAAGCTTTGTTTTACAAAGGTTAGGATATCATACTCCTATATATATATGAGGTAGTTATCAATTTCTCCAGGTATTTCTAATTACTCAGAGGCATGTATAGTGCTGATACAGAGACATGTCTCAGTTTAATCTCTTTCGCTTACAGTTGATGAAGAATAAATATGCTAAAACAGTGCAACTAGGTTGTGTAGAAAGACATTGTTGTCCTCGTAGACAACTGAAATCTTCATTTACAAAATATCTTGATAAATCTATTATTGATTGGTGTGAAGTGGCGAAAAATATATATAAAAAAAAATTTAACTGAACCTTGACGGAAAACGTCAAGCAGCTCAGTGCTCGCTCGAAATAACCCATGCCAATTACTTGAAGGGTCTCCAAAGTATTCGAATCCCATATTCGGACGTGAGGCTGCAAAAAAGTGTGCTTCTTGTTAAAACTAAATTTCAAGAATCCCAACAGTGTATGAAAGAACATCAATTACTTAATCATTTGTTCGGGTTCCTTTACTTGAAAATCTATGAAATGTGACATTTAATGAAATAAGCATAAAGATATCTAAATAAAAGATTTTCAGTAATTAAAGCAGCGATAAACAAGTTCAGTATTATGAGTTGAAATCCAATGCACATATAATTTGGCAAGAAGCACATATAATAACTCATAGCGACCTTTCCATCCTCTTTGCTGTGTCCAGCAACCTGTCCGCTGGCAATGATAACTTTGTCAGGGTGTAAAGCAATACTGAAATGCAATGAAGCAGTATCTTAGTATGCGCAAATGACTCAAACTAACGATGGAAACTATGGAGTGCAAATTAATTCCTATACAACAGTATTCAGCCAGGTTTATCTTCTTGATAACTGAATCTTCAGGGATAGTGTGACGTAAAGAAGCTGTGTGACTCGACGATCCTCAGGGGTAGTGGAGCATCTCTTGAAATGAACTGAGAGATATTCGGGCTGCAGCTGTAGAGATCTTGGGTATATTTTTCGCAAAAAAGCAGCCTCCAAAATATAAGGAAAATGATTTATATGGCCTAGTAGTAACCTAAAATAGATAATCTTGTTCTTCCTAGACGTTCTTGAAAACAGCTAAATATATCGATGATGTTGTATCAATTGGAGAAATTGCCAGAACAGAGACTGTGTTATATCCATCAATATTCTAACTTTCAAAATCTCAGTATATAGTGCATTAGAGGAAAGCTGGTAGCTTAGAAAGTAGCTTAGATCTTTCTAATATTCCGAAACTGAAAGTCGCCTTCATTACTAAAAGGCAGTTACTTTCACTTCAAAATGTTAGTTGGCTTTATATCTTGGCAGTTATTAGTTTCTTACCACTTAACATCATCGGTATGACCTAGATAATGTCTTTGCTCTCCGGTTGATCGATCCAACAAAATAATTACAGCTGCGATGTGATAGACTATTTCACCACTGGGGAGGACAAAGAGGTTGTTGCGACAGTCGCGTCCTCTGTATCCATATCTGTTCAAAGTTAAAGAATAAAAAGCGATGTGCTAATACGAAACGTGGCAACCTCCTCTTGTTTTGCCAAACATTATGGTTTCATGAGATTTGTGCAAGGATCCCTTTATTTAATAGTACTGCATCCCTACCCATAGTTGCAATGATTTCTGGGAAAATTTAGAGCAGCACAAGGACATGTGATAGAGAGCCTGCTAAGCATAACCACAGTTACTTTGCTTCTGAAAAGGTAACGCTTTTTGAGGACACTGAAATCAGGCATCGCGGAGCGTTGAGAAAAATGAGGGGTCTAAAAAAGTAGGGTGAGGGATAAAACCGTATAAAAGAAGCTTTACTGGTAGTTTATTACTTAATATTTGGCATCTTTTTCAAAAAGTGGGGGCTAACGCTAAAGGCTAAAGACCCCCAGCCCCCCAGCCCCCCAGTCCCCCAGACCCCTGCTCCGCGGTGCCTGGAAATACATATATTGGTCAAGATGTAGTCTACCCCTAGCATGCCTATCAAAAAGTAAACATTTACTTCTGTTACAGAAAATGAGAACAGTAGCAATATGAAAGGATACACCCATTCCAACTTCATTTCAGCAGTAGGCGCTTGCCCATTCCTCTTTGTTTCAACAAAATTTGATGGAGGGTAAGTACTAACGGCTCTTCCACGTATGTAGAATTTCACGATCTCGTCTAAAATCGAATTGAAATCGTAGTTAGGTAAACAATTTAAGAAATCCTGCCACTGTGCATCATTGTTTAGTTTTTATTCTGTTGAATGAGGGTTGGTCGGGAGGGGCAGAAAAGGGAGTAAAATGTTCATGTATTGCTGGCCCAAAGCGAAGAAATCAAGATTCAATATCAAATGAAACTTCTCGCAACCGATCTATGATTTACTTGAAAAAAAATTCAAATGGTAAATTGCTTGAAAAAGAAAAAATTTCTGATAACATTTAATAAGAAAAATAATTTTATTGACTTTATAACGGCATAGAACGTCACAAACCTTTTGGAGAACTATCACCACCATTGGAAAGGGCACTATAAATAAATTAAAACTTGAGATGATGAATTGGTGATATTATTATAAGTAATCATAGACTTATAAAGAACCATAGATTTGACTTGTGTATCATTGGAAATGCCAAAATAAGTTTATAAAACAAAGTGATTCAATATTAGAAAAGCATATAACGTTTTCACGTTGGTACTGGACGCCACCATTTTAACGGTATATGGATACCTAAAGCATAAAATATTGCAGAAGAAAATATTGTAGAGCCGACAGATTGAAGATCTGTAGAGAACATACCTAAGTGAGCCAGATCTTCTAAGGCTTTCATGCTTCTTCCTAAAAGGTTGTCAAACGTAGATACTTTATGGCTACATTTCCAAACATTATGTGGGTCGATACTATCCTGAGCTGTAATTTATAACAAAACGTAGAGCAAGAATATTCATAGGGATTTGCAATGGACATCAGTCCGGTAAAAACAACAAAAGGAGTCGAAAAATGTTTCTGAAGATTGGGAAAAAGTAAGAATGAATTTTCCACAAAAAGACAAAATGAAAAAGTCAGCACACCTTATAGCTTCAAGTACTTTAAAAACTAGACATCACATATATTGCAGCTGAGCCAAGACAGGAAAGTCAATGAAATCCAAAATTATCAAATGCATAAATAAAGTTGACACGTGGATCTAACTGTAGTCTAGATGCACCCTCAAAATATTGGAGAATATGCTGTAAAATATTAAACCAATGTTCGTTAACATTTAAAGGAAAGTAGAGCTAAAAGCATACGAGATACTTCTTCTTCGTTCGTTTAAACCAGAAATGGCTGGACCTTGGAAACTATGCGCTGGTGTTGGGGTCGATCTTCGGGGAGAATCTGTGGCTCTGCGGACGAGAGGTTTCTTAACATGGACTGGTTTCTCTTGCTGGTATGCCTGCAAATTAAAAAAATCAGAAATATAGCTGCATTGAGAACTTCTGTATTCCTTTGTAGTCTAGGAACTACGGTATTCAAGTGAACTACGGCACGTTAGCTGGTGGGGACATCCTGAACAACGCAGTAAATCTGAGAAGAAGAAGGGGTGGTTAGACACTTTTAGCCGTTATTAAAACTAACCATAAAAAAGGATAGCATAAAGCAATTATTTAGCTAGCTTTTTACCTAAATTTGGCTTTTATCGATATAGCTGCCAATCCAAGGAGGAGAGAGGTGCCAACACTTTAAAGGGTAGATAAAAAAGATGAAGTGTCCTCTTTTAGAAGACATAGACCATTGAAGGTTGAGGACTTTTCTAATATGACTTCAAATAACAGCAATGTTACTACTACAGCAACATTCAGACTGCCAACAACGTTAAAAAAAGAAAGTAAAGCCGTTATAAGATTCAAACCTCCTTTTCTTCATCAAAAGAGTTTTTTCGACCTTTCACTGGGTTTTTCGGCTGTGATGGCAGAATAGCAGCGGCAGGCAAAGGCGAGTGTGGCGTTGGTTTGGCTGCAAAAAATGTTAACAAAGGTTTACTTCCAAAATACACAGTGGTAAATGCATTATTTTCTATAAAAGCCAGATACTTTTTACCGAGGCCCATTAAAAAAATTTGCGGTTCGGTCATTTTTAATGCTTTCTTATTTCAAACATGATTCCATTATATTTACACACTTCAAATTGTTTCTAAGACCACTAAATAACAGTATGTATGAAATTTTCAGTAGCACGCTTGATTACCTGATACAATCTTCTTTTTTGTTAACACGAGAGAGAAATTCCAAAAAATGTATTTTTCAAATTTTCTTGTGTTCATTTATATCGTCGTGTTCCTGCGTTGCTATTTATTGGCAAATCCAGCCTCGGTGTTCTTATAAAGTCTGTTCTTTGTAAAATAGATTGTCAAGCTAGAGTAATATTGTCAAACAATCTTCTTACACTGTAGTGCAAAACTTTAAGCTAGCTGCTAGCCGATTTTATGCTAATAATTCTCTGCAATGACGTTTCAAGTGATCGATTCATAAATAGCAAAGAACTTAAATCAAGACTTTTTTATCTCTGGTTCAATTAAACACTGTCTTTACAAATCTAGGCATACTTTAGCCTGCGTGCAGGTCTAACCATCACGAAGGAGGTTAGAGTTTGCACGCAGGCTAGACGTACTTGAAATAAAATGCGTGTATTAACAGGACCTCCAGCGAACGGGGGCCGGCGGGGCCATGGCAAAACAACAGAGCTTCTTTGCAAGCTGCAAAAATGTCCCCCTCCCACTTTTTTGCAAAACAATAGAGCTTCTTTTTAAATTTTTCGTTATGGGTCTTAAATTCTCCCTTGGCCCACCCATTTTTCCAACCTGTGTCGGAGACCATGATTAAAAAACAGTTTATTCGTTTCACCTCCATTTGGAAAAGATGCACTCCTCTGCTTGCGTTCGGTTTCTAGCGACTCAAGTCTTCTGACAACATTGGATAGGGCTGTTTTTAAAACCAAAATTTCGTTGTCTTGTCCTTTCAGCCGTTGTTGGAGAATTGCATTGATAGTTGCTTCGTCTAATGAGCTTTTAACCACTGCAAGGAAACATTTCAGTTTTTAATAGATGTTATAAATTATCAAGAGAAGGGATAAAATAAAGGAAGACCACAAAATAATATACGTGCTGCTTTTAAATATTGTGTTGCGATGTTAACTAAAAAAGTAGTCGAGTGTCTAGCAGACCACACTGCACACATCCTTAGCATTGTTTTCATGTCACGTTCACTCATACAAAGTGGATTCATCGGCAAAAGCCCATCTTCACATCTGCAAAGATATAACACAACAATACAAGGCACTTCACAACACATGTGCACAGTGCCTCAACTTACAACACGAATTCTGGGCAGTACCCTAGTATTCTCTAGTGGTCATCTTGTACTCCTCCCATGTTCTAGGCTATTATAATCACTCGAAAACACACGGTCTGATTCTCAAGGTTTGTGCTCAGCCTTTCTACCTTGAAAACCCAATGCGTCTAAACAAGATTAAACCATGAAAAGTGCAATGAAGCCTCGTTAAAAAATGAAGTCAACGAATACCATATATGCTGGACAATGGAAGAGCTCTTTTTATACAAACCAAGGAAGCAGGGATGCAGGAGGAGTGAATTTTTGAGAAGGAGGTGCTAAAGTTGACAAATTGGAAACCCCAGAGAAAGCTATACACTCTTTTTTTATAAGAACAATTTTATAACAACACGAGCCTCAAAACTGGTCAAAAGTTAAGAACAAATTAAGAACCAGCTGAGGCTGAGCTTCTGCAAAATGCAATTTTGAATAACGTTTTTTCTCAAAATCGAGGATTTCTAGCGATGTGTGGGTGCTTTTTCGGTGAATATTAAAGCAAATTAAGGCTGTCTCACTCACTTTGTTTGCAAATGAGGCCTAAACACCTCCTTAGAGCAAAAAAGCTAGCAATAGCACTGCTTACACTCTCTTAATTTAAGAACAAATCAAGAACAATCCAGCCTCAGATTTTCGAAAAAATCAAGAACAGTCAGCCTGAACTTAAATTTACTGGTTTTTTTTTAAAAAAAAAGAGTGTAAACCCCTACCCCCAGTCCGATAAAACGGTCAAGGCTATATTTTCAGATCGCTCCAGGAAGCATTTTTTGCTAAATGGAGTAAAAGAGCATCCATAAGAGGTTTTGAAAGGCCCTAGCCAACACTATCCACATACAAACTAACCCGTACATGAATTACTGCTCCGTAATGGGGCCTGTTGAGTCACTATCATTATTATAAAGATATCAGAAGCAAAATATTTTGTAGATTCTGAATTTTCTTGGCTTTAAAGGCAAATTTTACTCACTAAATCAGACAACCACAGTTAAAAGCTATCTTGCAAAAGCTGAGTGGGACATTTGCGAAGCCCCGCCTCCCCATGGCTCGCATCGTTTGTTTATCCATTTCAGTTGATGGTACAACAGGAAATGACATCAAACCGTTGTCTTTGCTATCCTAGGCATTTGCTTGGTACATATTGCACTGTTAGCTTCGCAGTTACTTTTGTTTGAAAGTTTTATGCTTAAAACAGGTTTTGAGAGAAGGGCCGAGGTAGTAATTTTATATGCCGGACCTATCTAACAAAAGCTCAATACCTACCCAGCTCCGTGAATGGACATACCTCGAATAATACATTAGCATTCATTAACAAATTGATATCGACGTACCAAGAGCTGCATCCTCCTCTTTTTCTGCAGCTTTTGATGCGTCTTCGATTCTCGATGAAACGTGTGATCCATTGATTATAGCATTGATTTCAGAAAGCCTCGGCGAAGTTGGTCTGATAGGTGGTGAATCGGCTGGCCTCGGCGATAAACCACCAATGTCGACCTTAAGCTCATCTGGAGAGAGGCGTTGAGGAATATTAGGGGAATCCAGACCAGAGCTTGATGTCCTAGAAAGACTCAGTCTCATATTGGCTCTACTTAGTCGAGGACTGCCTTCTCCTTCCATTTTGTCAATGTATATGGAGTTTTCGTTCAGGTCCACAAGCCTTCGTGACTTCTCGCTGCTGCTGCGCGGACTGTCAAAGCGTTTCATATCCTAAGGACAAAAGCATGATGACAAAACTGATGGTATTAGATTTCAACAAAACATCAAATTAAGCAGGTAATCCGCTGAAAACTTTTCGGCTAATCAGAGCAAAACTCATTTATCTATGTGGTAAGGTAAACATAATATCGCCAGGTTTCCGACCGTGACAAAATTTTCAAATGTGTAAGAAATTTTGTGTACAAAAACTTTCATGTGAGAAAATCACATTTCTTAATTTAGGCAATGAAGTTGTTATTCATAAATGGCTTGATTAAATATCCGCAAATCAAATTGTGGTTTCGGTGTAAAAACCTACTGAAAGGCAACAAACCTCTCTCAGTGATTGGCTAAAATCAGACCTTGCTTTTGCAATTAAATCTGCCAGTTCACTCGCACCAGAAAGACTAAGCGAATGTTGTGATAATCGTGGACGAGGTGACGTCATGCTGGTGTCAGCCTCTGGCTCCTTCACTCCTTCTTGTTCACAAGCATCTTCTTTCGGTGGCTCACTGCAATGACATGTACAGTGACAATCAAATTTATTTTTCACACCTTAACTTCTATTTGAGAATATAGACAACTGCAAATTGTCACGGTACGGGGGTAATCAATATACTCGATAAATACATGTTCTGGTAATGCTAGAATAGGTTTTTTCCTGAAAACAGTGAGAACTGCACTTTAAATGCAGCATGTGAGCTATATGTAAAATATTTCTTTTCATTGGTGCTAATAACCTAGATTTTGCCAGCACAATACGGCTATATTTGGCTAAAAATCAGTCAAAATGTCCTTGTTTAGAATTCACATGTAGCCTCCGGGCTTATTAGAAAGATCAGACATCAGTTTGATCCTTTTGTATCATTTTCGGGTATTTTCAAGTCCAAAAACTGGCATTTATCTGGCATCTTATATAGATATTTTTTTAATTTCAAATTCTCCGAAAATTTCTGAAATTCTAGGCCGTCAACATGGCATTACCAATACTCGCTGATCATGGCATCGAGCGCACATAGCCCCCTTCCAATCAAAATGCCAAATAACTGAACTTTTAACAGCACTCCTAGACTATACAGGCCCGTCGGAACCGGGGGGGCTGGGGGCTCCCCTAATAATTGTCAGACTGTAGTATGTTTCCTTTATAACAGTGTAATGAACGAGAAGGAAAATAATGGGCAGCCCCCCCAATATGAATTTCATTCCGACGGCACTGCTATACACCTATCTACAAAGAAACAAATAATTGACACCAAAGGTGTTATTTTCTAACATTTATTTCCCGCAATTCGCTACTTTAACGGTGCTTTCATTTTTGACACCTTCTAGACAACAGACCAATTTCCTTTGAAATATAATTTTCCATCTCCATTCACACATGAAAAACATATATATTTTCTTAATGATATCATAATATATTTTTATCTTTCCCATGTTCTTCTAACTGACGCAGTTGAAAGCTGAGAGCCTAGTAACTAGAAATTATACTAAAAGCCGGTGGTATTTTCTTTAAATAAACGATAGTATTTCCTCTCGAAAATCGAAGGTGTTTCTAACTTGACTTGCAAAAAGGATACTTTCTATAGTCTGCAGGTAAATTAGCTGATTATACATCACATAAAAATACCAAGAAACTTGTAAAACTATATTCTGAGCAAACCAGCCGGCCCCACTGTTTGAGAGATTTCCTGAACCGTTGATTTACCTTTAGATACACAAAAAACGCTGGAACAGCTTGGAGTCAATGAAGTCTATTAATTTTTTTTGAAAACGTTCTTTCTGTCCATTATAAAACAGTCCCTAGGCAAATAATGGAACGATGAAATTTGTTTTGAATATTCAAAATATTGTTGGTCGCATAACAAGATGCATTCGTAAAGGAAATACGAAGTCCAAAATCTCATCAGACAATGGTGAATGGGTAAATTAGGCCGATTTCACGAAATCCTATTTAAGGTTGAATTGAAACCAATGATAGAAATGCGAATGGAGATGGCAGTTGCATTGGCATATTACTTGGTTCTTAATTCATTTGCACGGCTTCAGTTTGTAGCTGCCGCACTGTTTAAACCAATGACGTAAAATCTGACAGAAAATATTTAAGGAGTAATAGAAATATGGTCAAGAAATATCATTTTTAGATTGCTGACATTTCTTCTCGCTGAACAAAAAGCGTAAATTTTTTCACATGATTGTAGCCACGACCTTTTTCAACCGCTACAACCTTCTGTTAGCAGATTGCATTTAAATTTTAAGTAAAAGTAGAATGGAACAGGGCCGGACAAATTGTTCTTGATGCTGCAGCACAAGAGAAGCGATGATTGGGCTTTAGACAAAGTTTTTGTTTGTTTTCGTCTGGGCATATTCAGCTGCAGTGTTAGTAATCTGCGGTAAGAGGTTTTGGGAAAAGTCAGACATTCATGGTCGAAAAACATCTTGAGTTATAAAGTAGACCTTAATTGTAAAAGTATGTGTATTATGTGCAAATAATAAAGAAATTCCTTCATATATTCTATTGAATTAAGACGCAATTGTTGAAAGGTGATCGCAGAAACGAATTTGGTTTAGACCGGACCCGGTCCCAGGAGTTCAATGCGAAAATGATAGCTACTAGGTAGAGTGGCTTATTATGTCAGAACCAGTTGACAGTGCAAATATTCACCCACTCCCTTCATCCTACGAATAATGAAAGGACTGAAAAGAAATATAAAAGAAAGAAGTATCAATCGTTTTTCCATGTCGTCTGACTTTGCAAATTCAAATGTTACGTGTCGAATGTATAACTCATTGGTTCCCTATGATGTTACATCCGACCAGCACGCACTCCCCCAGTAAGTCTAACTAGTTTCTTTCTTTACTGAGTGTCCTATAAGCATCTTAGGAAATAAACTCTCAAAGTTATAAGGAGTTGCGTTTATGCTTCTCGAGATAAATTACATTAAAAACAGAAAAATTGGCATTTTTTACCTCGAAAAAATCTTTCGAAAATTTACTTTATTAAGCAAAATTTGCAAAGAAGGAGTTAATTAAACTGTATTCTGCATGGCACATACTGGTCTACAAACAATTTGAAAACAAATGGTTATTTTAACACCAGCTTATCCCGTGAAAAGAAAAATGACAGTGACTCCCTCCTCTGTAAAAAGGACCCATACTGCCATTTACATACATCTGCAACAATTGAGGTTCTTGATTTTAAAGTTTTTTCGATTTTTATCGCAACCATATAATACAAAATAACCTTCCAAACTAATCTTTTTTCTCAATTAGCAAAACAATATAGGCACCTGTTACTTTTCAATTTATACGAAAAAGCCAGTATATATTTGACTGTTTTTCATGGCTAAGTGGGGATTTTAGACATCGCATCTAAATTTTCTTGGAAAAAGCAGTCAGGTTAATAAAAGTTGAACATTAGTCCACAAAACTTTGATCGTTGTCTGTATTCAGGCATGGCGTACAAAGTTGGGAGGGACCACAAATATATACATAGTTAATTTGTTAATTTTTGATATGTAAACTTTTTGTAAAAAAATTGCCCAGGAAAGCGGGTGTAATTTGTTCTGCCAGGGCCACGTTGCAAAATCTATGCAAATCTTATCGGAAAACTTCGTCTTTTCTCATGCTACTCGTTTAACAACTTAAATTTCTATCGATTCTTCGAATTATTTTGTTTCTTTGTCACCGAGTGCATAAAGAGCCCGGGTTCCGTATCTTAGATGAGCAACTCGTAACTGTCGATAAAAAAGTTTGACTAAATATATGGCACCTTGTCTGATATCCATGCTTGATTTTCTAGACATTAAGGCAGCAAATTACAGGGATGACATGCAAATGAACAAAATGGTACAGTCTTCAATTTCACCTTGAAGTTGAAGACTGTATCATGTCAACATCCTTATTAGAACTTGACTGCAATTAAACAACCTGTTATACCTTAAGATGGTGTACCGTTTACAAGGAATAAAAAACCGTTGAAAATTCTTACGTCATCGTATGGCCAGCAGTGTTTCTTCTCGATCAGGGTCTTCCTCGACGACCAAGCTCTACTCAATTGCAACCAGGTCCTTGAGCAATGGAGATCTGGGTTTTACTCAATGGCAACTGGGTCCTGTTCAACAGCTATTAGGCAACTTTCACAACAGCTAACAGCTTTTTCCTCATATAAAAGGTTCTTCATCAACAGCGACCAGTTTTCAACTTCGCAGCTTGTCTGCTAACGACTCAGCTTTCGTTACTGCTAACGACTCAGCTTTCGTTATGTACCCACCGCCTAAATTCTACAAAACAAAACGAATGTTTACTCTCCAGCACAATTTCATCTTTTACACCTTTATAAGAATCACTTATTTCGTTAAATACAAAAACAAATAGATTCGTCAGAAATTTAAATTAGTGACTAAACAAAGACCTTCTTGTATTGTCACATTTAAGATGAGAAAGCGAAAGGCTATCCGCTTAAAGAATGAACGTATTACCAAAAGTTGGCAGTAGAATCAAACCTTTAGAATTAATTCATCAATGAAATGATATATCGAATTACTGAATCGATTGTCTGTAGTAAAATATTATCAAACGTCTTCAAAGGCAGTAAAGCATTAAACGCCCTTCTAAAATCATATATTATCACTCTATAAGCTTTTATTAATGCCAGATTTCTATCAGAACGTAACCATAGTAGTTTACAGTTTTCAACAAAAATGTTTCGCTGCCTCAAAATATCGAAGGAAGCACATTAAAATTTGATAATATTGTCATTGCTTCAACGACTGTTTTAGTCTGGCAAGGCATTCTGATATGATTTCTTTGTTATCCTTTAATTTTACCTTAGCAAGCCTGAGACCCGGCACATCCCAGCAAAAGCCATAATGCTAAGATATAATTTTGAGTAGGCTGTATAGTGAGTAGACTTTAATACAACCTGTGCAATTCGAAGACAAGTGTTTCAAAGTAAAATAGCAAACGGATGTCAAATTTCTTTGATGGCCTTTGCAGATATGGTACTCGATCCTAATATAGAGTATATTTTCTGCACAAGGTATCGTACACGCTTTAAAATAGAAAACTAACACCACGTGTCTTTTCTGGCATGATTTCTGACGGATTTCTAACGTTTAAAACCTTTTGAGTCATCCGCGATGATAAAGCTCCTCTTATGATAAATCTTTAACCAGCTTAGTTTACAAAAGGTTCAATGGCCTTTGGAGAAGTATCTCCATTTATATATGGAACTGAATGAATATCGATTGTATCTAGGTATACATTGGAGATAATCTGGACATTGCATGTTATTTTGATATCTGAATGCAGCAGGGACTCCGGTAGCCTGACTTACTGTAACATTGGCAAAAATACGTCAAATACGTCATATGCACAAAAATGTTCGTCACAATGTTATGTTAGAAGAAGACCCCTCTGGTGCAGGTGAAACATTGTTACCACCGTTATATGTAAGGAGAATGGCCCGATCCTGGTCATCATTATCCCTCTAATATTATAACCATCAATAAACTTGAGGTGTCAAGATTAAAATTACAAAAAAGGGGAATTATTCGATTTGAACCAGATCTAGACATTCATTTAGCAAGACAGTACAAAATCTTCTCAACTACAACTAACTAATTAAAAGCACAATGTCTAAATATCAGAATAAATATGTACGTTACAAAAACTGTTTGCTAACTGAATATGCCAATGAGTTTCAGATACATATATACACCGAGTCAGTATAAAACCAGCGATAATTTCAAGAGCAATCGACTAGCTACGTCAACTGAAGTAAAAGCAGCATATGTGGGTATTAAAATACTGGGGCATGGGGGTTATCTGGGGCAGAAGATTTTTCAACGCTAAAGCTAGTCGTGCGCAATTGTCTATATGAAATTTTGCAATAAATCGAATTTATTGTACTTTATACTGTAGATATAAAAGGGACAAGCTAATCTTCAATGCTGTAGATAATATCAAAGATGTTTACATAAACAAAATATAATCTATGATTAAGAAATAGAACCAACAGTTAACGACAGGTAGAAAAGAGCTGACGAGCTATACCTTTCACATAATTGGTTAAGGTGAACTAAGTTGCAAAGGTACGTGGATCTAAGTTGAAAGGCCGCGGAGCATATTACAGATTAAGGAGGCTAAAATGTTTTTGAGGGGCTAAACATGCTAAAAACCAAGAGCAGGGCGATTTTTGTATGGTTTTAAGTACATTTTAGTACTCGGTTTCCTTAAGCTTAAAATCAGAATATTTAGGCAAAGCTACATAGAAAGAAACAAATGAGTAACTCATACAGAAAAAGTGGAGTGTGTTTATTCAACTAGTATGTATAGAGCTTGTTATCGAATTTCTGATAGAAAAAACTGTTCCTTTCATTCAAAACGTCACAGAAGAGTAGCGCTTTACCACGAATTGGTAGCCACCGCAAAAAATTTCCAGTGTGCAAATAGGAAAGACGTACCAGTCGATTTTAATGTGACTGTGAATAAAAATACTATCAAAAAACCTAATGTCTCGCAAAACTACGGGTTACATCAATTTAATTAAAATCATTAGTAAATTCGTGGACATGTTACCAAAGAATAAAAACCTACATATTGAACAGTATAAAAATTTACAATCAATACAACGAAGTAGTAAAGCATTCTTTAATGCCAGGTTGTAAGCAAGGCCCTCTCTGTACATGACGGTGACAATGTTCCACTTTACAAGCTGGAGTCGTTATCTGGCCATGGATGCTAAAAAATGAAGGTCACAGTTCTAACAAAATCACCTTTTTATTTCAACTAAAAACAAAACTTTTGAAAATAACATAACAATAATCGAAAATAGAATCACAGAAATGTCTAGGTTAACCAGAAATGTATGAGTACAAACAAAACTAAATATGAAAAGCAATAAACCAACCTAATGGATCCTTAGAAATGTTTTTGGAACTTCTTTCCTTGTAATATTCCTGAAAAACGAAAAGAGATGAGAAATCTGATTTTTGTTCTGTTGTTGACAACGTGGGAAAAACTGCTTGCATGACAATAACTGATATACAAAAAACTTCGCAAATTAAATAAATATTGTTTAATTAGCATTCCTTATTAAAAATATTTATTGTTTCAGATTACGATTTCCTCTCCCTTTACAGCATAACCGCCTGTCTTTATTTTTATGGGAATTTGAATTACATACAAAGCCTTGCTTTTTAAGAACAGCAACAATTTTTTTCCAAAAGTTAATCTTAATCAAGCAAATTTTAATCAAAGGTAATTTCAAGACATTTTCCCAGGATATATAATTTCAATGTTCTAGCGAAAAACACGTTATTTCTTATTTGGTTCCCAACCTTCTGTTTTGATTTTAATTTCAGCAATTTAAACGAACTATTCAATAATATTTCTTGACAGCAAAGAAAAAATTAGAACTTTTGCCGTAAAGAGGTATTCGAAAACATTTCATACAAATCAGCTGTGTCAAGATTTTACTTGTCATCAAGCAAATGCTGTAAAATAACACTTCAAGGTTTTGCTGTAAATGAAAAGATTCCTTGGAATGCTTCAAAATACAGAATTCATAAAACAGGCCTTAAAAGTGTCTCACGAGAAAAAGCTTTTGGCTTTGGTGTAGCAGGCGAGCAAGGGGTTCCAGGCTCCTCCCTTGCAAGATTGTGTTTGTCGTGTTCGAAGGGGAAGGACAAAAACATGTTTAACGCGCTTTTCTTTTGCTCTAGGGTTTTCCTTATCAAAAGTAAATAAAACATATAAGAACTGAAACTTACAAGCTTCCATTTCAAGATGTTTATCCACTCATCAGCATCTCGCGGTGTACTGGCATAAAAGTGAAACGTTCGCCAAGGCAGTTGTAGACTAGAAAATATACGTGCAAAAGTAAAAAAAGGGATTTGCCAAAATTTGCTACAATTGGATATTGAGATTAGAATATAAATACGTTGAAGACGAGGTTTCAGAACCAACAAGGATATCACGAAAAAATATTCGCGGTTTCTCTTGAATTCAAAAGTTAGGGAGATTAGAGTAATTGGAAGGGGGCTGCACTTTTTTAAACTTTTTCAGCAGAAGCTTTAGAAAAACCAAAGAGACTTTTACAAAGGAGAATCATACGTAAAATATATTAGAGGGAGAAAGCTGAGATACAACCTATCTAAATATGAATTTCTAAACACCGAAGGATAATATGGGGATGGAATAAGAGCTGGGGGCTTGGGAATTTGTCTAGGCTAATAGAGGGGTTGCAAGATCATTGGAGATCCAAAGTTATGTCCAAAGACTTTCTTATCCTCTTTGAAAATTGCGACTATATAGATTAAATTATGACTAGATTTCGTTATCATTCATTATCGAATGATTGAAACATAAATTTAATTGTTCACGAGAAAAATGTTGCTAGTTTTTCATACGATTTGGAAATTAAACTTTCTTGACATGATTATCTAAACTCCCCACATTTAGATACTACACTAATAGGTTGTCAGTTTTTTCACAATAAAAATAAAATTAAGATTTCACCTAGACCGTCTTTAAGAGACAGAGAAATACTTTAGTCAAGATTTCTTTAACACGTTAACAACTTACTGAAAGCAATTCCGTTTTCCTGGCATTTCTTCCTCTGAAACTTCAATGCCATTTTCAAGGTTAATTTTTCTAATTGCTGTATCTTTCTGTAAAAGAGTTAATTTTATCAATTCGATGAAACAGTAAATGGATAATGGAAAATTGAAATTTAATGGCCATGTTACATATCAGTTAAGGCAAAGCAAATATGTAGATTCATACAACAACAGCATAAAAATGTAACACACCTCTCTTGACTTGAAATACATCAGTTCATTTTTTCTTAGAACAAACCATCGTTTTTTCCAATTCTGTAGAGAAAAATTTGAGTGTACAACAATAGACCCACAAACTAGAATCTACTTTAAAAGAAACAGCAGACTTATTTTTTGTCAATTCTGTACGAAATTTTTGGAACTGGTCAGCCTGAATTTGTCCTCAGTTCCTTATCAGTTTTTACGTCAGAGGAAAACCTTCTGGAACAAAAAGAAAAGTATGAAGGAATTTTTAGAACAGACTGTATGGCATGAAAATTATGCAACAGAGTCATTTTTTTTAAAAAGGAGAAGATAATAGGATATAGAATTAAGCATTATTATTTCTTTATCTCTTTCATTAAGAACTTGGCATACTGATCTGGAAAAACGAGTTTCTTATACACTATTTTTACAGTCCTTCATTGCCATATATAGCGAGGCCATCAATCAATTGCAGATTCTAGTCATGCTTATTGCATAATGAGATTTATGCTAGAATAACAGACTTACCAAAACAATGTTTACTAAAGACAAGGGTTATACCTGACCAATTGGCAAAATACTTGTAGAATAGAAGCTAAATGGAAAGTTTTACTAATAACTATGAAAGTTAACATTGGCATACATGAAGTGTAGTACTTTTGACAGTTAATGAGAAAGCATGACATTGTAATATTTTTTAACTGCAATTAAATAGACTTCTCAAGTAACACAATATCGGTGTGCAAGAGCAAAACAAAGGAAAACAAAAATTGAATTGTGGTAGCAATGGATGATAAAATATAATATGAAACAAGTTTAAAATTGTACAAACCTTCCTAATGGCACCAAGCTTTACAAGATATCCCTCTTTTGAAGCAATCTAGGAAAAAAATTGGTCATACTTTTTATATGGAAATATACAGAACAATGTAAAAAACTGGAGCAGGTATACCACTAGAAATTTTTATTTGAAGGAATAGTTCAAATCTGAATAAAAAAACTCACATGATAATCAGGTGGCTGATCACTAATACCTTGTTTTGAAAAAGACAAGGATCGTCCTGCTTCAGCATGTCTTGCTATGACCTCATATGAAATTGGCTCCTGTACATTGTTGTAGTATGGAAATTTCAAGGTTATAGTTCCCCCTAAAACAAGCATTAATTAAGTAAGAATATAATAATAAGCTTCACGTCTTTATATATTTATATAATATGCGTTGATAAAGTTAAAATAAACAATTGGTAAAAAGAATCATGAGACTATGTAATACAGTGAGAGGTGATACGAAAAATATGGACAAATAAAAATTCAAAAAATACATACCACTGTCTGTGCCAAGAACTGGCAAAGATGCAAAATGGTCTAATAATTCCTCTACTGAATAAAATGTTCCAATACCAAATTTATACACTTCACCATCAAAGGTTAGTGTAAAATGTTTCACAGATTTGGAGTACCTGCAATGAATTACTTATATTTGATATTGGGAATCCCTTAATACTGGGAAAAGAAACAAACTTATCTAATACTGTAAGCACAGAAAAGAAAAGTAGGATAAACTTAATATCTGAAGAAAGATAAAGGAAAAGTCTTGATTAAATAAATATATGAAAGTTAAACTTAATTAATGTTAAAAATATATATATATTGTCAGAAAATCAAGTGACTAATTGGGTATATATCTAAAACAAAGAAACAACCTTTAACATAAATAACATATCTAATTCCACAATGCCTGACAAAGCTGGTTAAAAAAGAATTCAAATCAAATTATAAAATCAAGCAGAAATGACAGACATTTGCTTAAAACTGTTTCATCTTATTAATTTTTATAATGCAATAGGCCACAAAATAAATCCTGGAAGATAACTTGACACTGGATACCTTACAGAAACAGAATAATTTCCAGGACACGTAGCACTATCTCTCAGGAGGTAAGACCCTTCAAAGGCATTTGTCAAAAGAAGCGCTTCTGCTGTATTTCTTGACATTCCTTTGTGAAACCACCTAAAATTACGAAAAATATATACTTCTGGTAAAGAAAATTTTTCAGGATCTTAGAAACAATGATCAGGTGCTAAACATAGCATTGCAAGCTATTTCCCTAAACCTTTGACTGGCGTGTAAACACATTATCAAAGTAGCAATTTACTCTTACCTGAAATTAATACAAAAAAAGAAAATGAAGAAACATTGTGTATAAGGTAGCAACATTTTCTTCTATTGCCACTCTTATTTACTGCTTGCCTGACTAGACCAACTTAAGAACGCAAAAATTTTTACCATTGCCAGGGTAGGCACTTGCTTTTGTGCTCAAGGGGGTTTCAAAGTCCCATTTGCATACAAAAGTGGTGAGGCATTCTTTATTTACCAACAAGTTTTGAAATTTGCCAACTAAGCACCTTTACATAGCAAAAAAACTCCTCGTTTTTGCAAAGAATTGGCTCAAGGGGATGTCACACCCCAAACACCCCCCCTATATGGATGGGCCTAACCATTGCAGCCATCAACAAACTACCAAAACTAGCTTTTCATGATGATCTTTCAATGCTAAAATACTTTATCTATCTATCATTCTATCATTGTTTAACCAGTTTAACAAAGTATATTTCCTTACTAACAAACAAACAAACAAACCACTGTACATAATATTGAAGTGTGGGTTAATAAAAAGAATTATTGGAAAAAATTTATCATTTTTAAAAAAAGCAACATCATAGCATTGGTTCTCCTAGCTGCCATTCAAGTAACATTGTATGGTCACAATAAAGAATGTCTCAGGCAATCACAGGAGTGATTTGAAAAATCTGTATTTTTAAAAAATAAAAAACCCAAACAATGTAGGAGATAAAAAGCATTTTTGTATAATGAAATAGTGCAATATAGTAGTGCAAACTATAATGAAAAGATAGTAGACATACCAGAGATCAAAAAGATAATTTGATCCCTTCAGAGATCAAAATAGTTCAGTGAAGAAACTAGAGATTGTACTTATGACTTAGTTTAACTGTCAAATCTGCAAAAGGTTTACATTCAAAACTGGTATTGTTTGAATAGATTGATACTGAGCAGGATTGAGTATCGGAATAATGCTAAGAGTGCAAGAAATAGTAGATTAATTGATAAAAACTGCTAGAAGATGCCACTGATCAATGATTAGATTGATGAAACACATAGACAAGCTTTTGTAGTGGGTTAAAAAAATGCAAATTCAGAATTTGGAACCCAAATGAGCATGATGTCAGAGGAAATGAATGGCAAAAGGGAGAAGTAGAATTCATGCTTTTATTGCTGGTTTTTTCACTTCTTGTCTGAATCTTACACAAAAACCAAGAGAATTAAGGTATTTTCCAGGAGGCCCAAAAAGAGAGGGACCAGGAACCCAGGGGAGTCAGGAAGTATGGCAATACAAGCCTTGATGAAGAAGATATAGCAGAAGAGATAACCAGTTGCATGGGTATGCTTTTTCAAACGTGCAATGACTCAGCCTTGGGTGATGGCTTGAAAGCACGACCCGATAGCTCAGTGGCAGAGCACTTGACGTATAAAGTAAGTGGTTGTGAGTTCGAGCCTTGCTCTGGTCGGTTATTTTCCCGCACTATCTTTTAGGAAAATTTTAATGGAAAATCATATCCAGTTGCCATTTATTGTGTATCTCCTTGATAATATCTTTGCAGAAGCACCTTCTCTTTAATGTCTTATAAATAGAAGGAATTGCCTACCAAACTATTCTAATTGTTCCATGAAGATCATATCATTTTCTGGTTACATCTGCACCTTCTATTGCTACATTAGTACTTGTATAATATTTTTAATGTATAGAACTGAATATTTTAAAGTTATAGGATATTACTGATATGATATGCATGTTAAATTTGTCATTAATGGTGCAATTAACTTGAACTAAATCAGCAAAAATTTAAGGGGGGAATCAAGGGAGACAGCGGTTTAGGGATATTAAGCACCATGGAAAATGTATCTCTAGCCACCACACAATAATTATTTTCTCACTTAAATGCAGCTGGGAAACTAGTGGCATAAGACAAGGAAGTAAAGAAAAACACACAGAAAAGAATCTGATCGACAGTAGAATCAAGGTGTGGTGATGATTACATTAATTTAAACAATCTGGTCAAATTTTACAAAAAGCATTTACATCAGGCTTTGCTGCTTTGACAGGGAAATACCTCATTATGTACGAATAATGAGTACATATTTTCTTTTGTGGGTACTAATCCAGTGTCATGCAACAAAAAACAGGATCACGGAAAAAAACCATACTGCCCAAGAAATGATGGCTTGAGTCATAAATTGTGGACATTGTAATTAGGACTTATTGCAAATAAAGCTAACGTCTACTTACGATATTTCCTCTAAACATTGTGGTACGACGACACCCAGATTGCGTTTTGGTCTGCCAACAGAGTTATTCCTTTGAAGGGAATTCGAACTGCATACAGAGCTTTTATCATCAGGAGAGTTTTCACCATCTCTGTAAATGCTATGGCCATCAGCGGATTCTACCTGAACAACGCGAGACCCATCCATTCCTTGCTTTTCCATGTAGTCACTGTGGAAGAATATGCTTTTTATCAGGCCATTTTACTCCTTCCATGCACTTTTCCTGTTGTCTCCAATTATAGTTTCAAAAAATTGTTTATCAAATTGTGGTGCAATTTTTCTGGATATATTTCTTTTTAACAATTCACCCTTAATTTATAATTGCCATAAAACCTTGGATTCAATATCTTCTGTACAACTTACAATCTCAATATATTTATAAACAAACAGAAGTTGCCCTCGCAGTGACATAAAACAGCCTCGTTCAAGACTGCCAACGAGCTCCCGAATGTGGGAATCTGGGCCAATTGTACCTCGTACTTTATATGGGCCAATTTACGCGGGGGTAATCTGTAAATACCATAGAGTTAAGAACTCTATGGTAAATACCAGTGGCGTGGTGCCCGGGGGCAGGGGGCAAGTGCCCCTTCAGCGACCAGGAACCAAGGGGCGCCAGAATCACGCGCGATCGGGTTTTAAACAATAATGCTTCAACTTTACAAATATACTTTGCCTTGTATTTTCAATAGAATTATTCTTCTGTTGGTATACTTATGCTCATGCTTTAAATAGATGTTAAATGTGTTAGATGTAAATGTTAAATGTAAAACAATATTGTTAAACGTGTTTCTAAATTTTGCAATATCTTTACCGTATTCATGTTGCGGTCTTTTCAAATGCAAAACAGATAAAAACTTTGGTACATAATAATAAAATATGCTTCTGGATAGTTTCTTATATCTCCATTGGGCCTAAAGTGACGTATGTTGTAGACATTATGAGTGCAGTTTCTGGTCATCCCTAGAAAGTTATACTTTCAAAATGTTTTCTTGCCGCCAGCCATGGTGGCGGCTCTCACTATAGATTTTTGGCGTAATGATACAGAAAGATTTACGAACATTTCCATGGATCCTCCTAGTTTCTAAATCTATGGCGTAAATATTTTAGATGAGTTTTTAGAGTTTCAAGAACGTCATATTTGTAAAATTTTTCTTGCTGCAAAACATGGTGGCGCCCTTTCATTAAACCCGTGTACCATCTAAACATTATGGCTTAATGGTAAAAGAAAGTTTATGAATACTGCCTAGGATCTTTCTTCAATCTCAATTGATAATGAAATCATTTAAGATACAGTTTCCAGCAGTCCCAATAACTTTTATAATTTTTCTTCCCGCTAACCATGGTGGTGGCCTTCGTGAAATCCTTTAACAATGATAACATTGTGTCCCCCCATTTTCAATCACATTTAGTCCGCCCTGACAGAGTTGTGCCATGGGCTTAACTTTAGGGAGCGCCAGAAAAGGTTGGTGCCCCCTAGCCAATTTGGAGCCACCATGCCACTGGTAAATACGCTCAGATTCAGTAGAAATATGGTGTCCCCAATCAACCAAACCTACCCCGAGGCATTCAAAGGTACTGTTAGGTGATCTCTTTACTATTTGCTGTTATCCAATATAATTTCAGTGGCAGCAGCATGCTCCGACAGGACATGAATGGGGAATTAAAGCGTTCCTTCCCTCCACCAGCTTACAGGTCCAGCCTGACCCGACTGGTACCACCTGGCAGGGTTCCCTAGCTTAGGGCTACGAGCGATGGCCAACGGCTAACTTGGCGGGAGACCGGCAAGGAGGGCGGATGAGCTACGACTCCAGGGGTTTTGGCAAGACACATAACACTCATTTAGGTACCAACACAAAGAGAATTGGGGATATCATTTTATTAGTTATTCTCTTTTTAAATTCAACTGTATTGAATGTACATTACATATGTAAAAATGATATTAGGTTGTTTCGTGTCTTAGGTTCTTCCTGACAATTTGACGACTGATGGCATAGCTTATCATTCGGTCAATAGGATGGTATGGATTGGATGTTGGATACACTGAAGGGTGAGCAACATAAATTACGAGCGATAGCGACACAAAATAGGCGCATATAAATGATATTGCTAAATGGCAGGGCTGTCAGAAGTGGGGGACTAAATGGCTGCAACCAAAGCAATAAGCATTGCCTAAAGGGGCAAAGCAAGAATTTCGAGCCCCCATTTTGACTCCGGGACAGGACAGTAGAAGAAAGAGTCAAACGAGAAAGTTGGGGAGCTAGAACATAACAAGAATGATCTAAGGAGATGAAACTCGACGGAAACAGATTCAGTTGACTCTTGCTATCTCGAACACCTGCTATCTCAAACAGAGTCCCATTTCTCCTCGTTTTCCAAAAAGGTTTTGTAGGCTTTCGCTCTCTCGAACACAAATACTTTCCCATGAGAGACAAACCCATCTTGAAAAATAATACGCATAGAAGATAGTCCGACAAGTTTGTCCGACAAAATGATAGTTCATTTCTTCAAACTGAAAAAAATATTAGTTGCGATGGACTTGTATTCTTTGGCCACGTCGAAAGTTTACTCGATTGCTATTTGTTGCAGCTAAACAGGAACTAAATTTGTCTGCCATGAAAAAAAAGAAAACTGTCTTTGCAAATCTGCCACCATGTCTTTGACGTAGATGTCTCAAAATTATGTCGTTCTTCTGTGTATCCATTGCTTTGTTGCTTTGCTTCATCGCCACTCTACCTGAAGAAGAGGCTCGTCAGAAGATAAAACGAGCTTCCAATAAGAGCTGTGTTACTCCAAATTGGCTCCAAACAAAGCATTTGCAAGAACAAACTACTAGATACGATGTTGATGAAAAGTGAAAACTACCAATCTTCACATTTCGCTGAGAGCCATCGAAGAAAAATGTACGGAACTAAATTCTTTGTTGTGTGAAAAATAGAATTTGGAAGAAAAGGATCAATGGGTTTCTTGACAAGGAGAAAATTAGATGAAATAAGAGCAAGAAAACTAAGTTCAAGGAAGAAAAAGGAGAATATCATTCTAGCCATTGGTCGGTTCGTCAGAATACTTATGAGTGCAGAAGCGGGGAAAAAGCAAAATAGAAAACACGGGATCATTATCAATAATGAAACTGACCAAGCAAAAAATTCGAGGGAACAAGAACAACAGGCAAAAATCCTTTTCGACTTTTGAAAAAACCACGGTTTTCTACGTAGCGAAGTATCTTGTGGCATAGAAAAAAATTGGAAATCCTTCAAGGTTCTTAATCATGTTCGTTCCTTGTCATTAATCCATTGCACAATTTTTTAAGGTTTTTTTAAATTTATTCTTTGATTAAAAATTGACTAAGATACAGAAAGAGAAAGGCCTGATGGATTACTGTTGTTTTGGCATGACTGGTAGACTTATATTACCACAATATTACATTTAGATGTCTTTTACAATATCTATGTTTCTGGTTATGCGGTCCAAACTCAAAAAGAGATTCTTGTGACATCATCCCGTTGAGCTCTGTTCTTTAAGCTGGAAAGCGATTATGAATTGCCGCCAAGATTCAGTTTCTGCCAACACGGAAAAACCGACAACACAGAAGGTCCTCGAGGACAAAATAAAATATCTTTTGAGAGTAGCAGGTGAAGGGAAAAAGATGCACACAATCGTTTACTGTTTCAAAAAAGCATACTCTGTAGGTGGGCACGGTAGTTGCGCGCTGCATAAAAATTTATCCGGATAAAACACTCTAGTGTAAACGGGGTCTTAGAAGACATTGCCATTATGCTTTTAAAGAAGCTCTATTTAGTCCCTCCCATTTAACCCTCCGCTCATTGGGGTGCTTCATGAGGGGTGCAACCATTAGGGGTGCTTCATGAGGCGAGGTATGTTTCTGGTTATGCGGTCCAAACTCAAAAAGAGGTTCGGAAGGTCATCGAGGAGAAAATAAATATCTTTGAGAGTATCTTATCATATTAACAAGAATGAGCAGGACACTTCCCCAATCCTGCATAGCTTCTCTAGCTTTTTCGCTAGCCACGCCCTTTTTTTTCGCACTAGGTTATCAATTTTCATCAACATTGCCATTAATTTCTGAATTTTGCAAAAATGTGCAAAATCAGCCTGTTATGACTACAACTACCGCTATCACTGCGCACTTTTACAGTTTATCACTGCACAAAATCGTTTTATCTCTGCACAACTGCACAAAGCGATTATCACTGCATCTTAAAATTAGGAATGGTCCTAAGACCATTGGCACGTCACATCCTCCACTCTGGAATATTCTACCAGAAAATTCGTAGTAACATGTATCTTTTCTTCAAAAAAGCACTACTTTTAGAGGGGGTACTTTTCTCAGCAAGCCAGGCCACAGTACAATATTTCCAGATGGAACTTTTAAACGGTACCCGTCCTTTGTATCATCCCAAATCATTTTTTGCTAAACCCTTTCGAAAAATGAGACTAGACGCAAAATAGAGACTGTTTTTCTCCTTAAAAAATTTCAAACTATAACACTACCGTGAATGCTCGGAAACAAATAGTGAAAGGTAGTACGGCCCAAGCACACATTAAACACCAGCACATAAGTTCGGGCCTCATTTGCCAAAAAGGTGCGTGAGACAACCTTCATTTGGCCCCATGTTTAAATATTCACCAAAAAGCACCCACACATGGCTAAATATTCTCGTTTTTGAGATAAAAAGTTGTTCAAAATTGCACTCTACTAGCTCAGCCTCAGCATGTTCTTAATTTGTTCTTAACTTTTGACCAATTTCGAGGCTCGAGTTCTTATAAAACTGTTCTTACAAAAAAAGTGTGTATCACTTCTGAGTCTTTTGGGGATTTAACAAACTTGATTCCTTTATATTTACGTAAGAACTACAATAATAATGGTAAGTTCAAGAAAATGAGCTGGTTCAAATGAAGCTGCATGGAATGGACTAAAAGCAAAAATTTTATAATACAACTATTTCCGCTAGTTTTCTTCATATAAATTTATAAATCATTTCATTCATACCAAATGCAAGTTAATTTTTCTGGCCTGGACTTCACAACTTCCCAGAAGCAGAAAAACGCTAAAAACACCTTTATTTGCAGCCTCATATTGGAAATTACTTCAAAGGCCTTTTTGCCTCAAACAGAAAAGAGAAGAAGCAAATGAGAAACTTCGTTCATACGAATTCAACGCTTTCTGCAAGAACATGCTCAAATTATTTCAAGGTTAACCAAGCGGTAAAGCGCCGGATGCCTTTTGTCACAGATGTATCTAACGAAATGCCAATTGCTACTTGCTATAGGGAAACTAACGTTGGCTCTTATTGACTGTCATTCCTTCCCTGAAACGAGGTCAACCTTCGACAATTGTCCTCCTCGCGTCGAGATGTAACAGTTTCTTTACGACCCCTACTAAATTCTTTGGAATTCAATCGACCTCCGAATTTGAAGTCAAAATTTTGCAACAGAATTTTTGAAGCAATTTTCAAAACGAGGCCATATGTTGAATTTGTAAATTGCGTGTAGACCACAGACATTGGTCCGCAGGGAACAACTTTGATTTTGTCAAACAATTCAGTTGAAAAACGAATTATATTTCTAGACTCAGAATCCTTAAAACTATGTTTCCTATTTTAACTATCAACAGCTTCAAAAATCTAAGATCGCTTTTACGGTAAATATCGTGTTCATTTTATAATTGACTGTGTGACCAAATGATGTTATTGGTTGCTTTTCTGAGAGTAAAACTTTTTGTAGACAACCTTCCTAAGGAAAAAGTAGTTAGAACCTGCTCTTTTTTCTGAAAAGCAACTACAAATCCTGACTAGACACAAATCTAGTACACAACACAAATTTTATTACTTTACTGTCCACGCTTTATACCAAGCCAAACGTTTGCAGTACTTCAAAGCTACTTGAATATTATTTGCATTTGGCCCGAGGAGTACAAGTGGCCCATTCAACACATATTGATGAACAATGGCATGTATGTATAAAGATTTTTTCCGAATTAGGCTATGTTCACATTGCTCCGTATTCATTTTTATCCGTTTTCGTATCGATCCGTTTTACCTGTTCACACTGCTCCAGATACATTTGAAAACGGTATGAAAACAATGAAGCGTTCACATTGCTCCGCTCTAGATGAAAAGGAAAACGCCACGAACTGGTTTACAGCACTTGCAACTGCTAATAAACTTTTCAAATAGCTCACTGCCACTAATATTCCTCCGAGTAGTATGCTAACTTTGAGTGATTTAGCCATGTTAAGAAAAGTTGTTCAAATTGGCGCGGTCTAAGTCTCCGTTTTCAAAGTGCGTTTTCAAAAGTCTCCGGTTTCAAGGTGGAGCAGTGTGAGCGCAAGGCACAAACTTTTTTCTCCGTTTTCATATTAATACGGAGCAGTGTGAACGGGGTCTTACATTCATTGAGAAAAGTCTCATTTCACACATTAAAATCAGTACTTATCTCGAGCATAAATTATCTTATAAATTTCATATTGCATTAAAATAAAGAAATTTCGAATTTATGAATGTCCGTTTTTTCATAGAAGTTGTTCGCCATTATTTTAACAGCTGCTCTTTATATTATCGACTAATTGATGGTTTAGTGGTCAAAAATAGTTTTAATAAAAAACCGATACAACAATTAATGTTATGAAAAAAAGTCGGCTACTGCTTCTTGAAAATGCATCACAGTACATCGCTTTTATTATGTTGGTGCCCTTTTTTATCTCACGCCTATTAGGCCTATCTGACAGGTCTTCAAAATGAGGTTTCCAGAGCCACATGGAGGCCATACAGAACGACAGGCCTTTGGCACCATCACAAAGAGAAGAATCCTTTTAAGACTATTTTTATGTTGCAGAGTTCCATCCTTATCTATGGAAACTTTTTTTCTTAGTTTGATATCAATGAAACTGGTATTAAAGTTGGCTGGTTGTGAAACCGATCGTTTTCCGAAACTAATTTTGCAATGAAAAACAATATTTTGACCGATCTGGACCACATCCAGTTTGGAAAACGATTCTTATGAACGCAGTTCATTTCTGAACAAACTATTTCATCAGATATAAGCACACGATAGAAGATCTTCTAATGTTTGCCACGTTACTTCTCAAATATATTCGTCCCAACGAATCGTGTCAGAGTGTCTTGAAGTTTAATTGTTATTATTCCAAGAGCAAAAGAGCTTTTCTAAATTAGTTTTAAAGTTTTTATTCGATTGCGCCAACAAAAATCTTTTGCATCCTCGATGTATTACAATCGCAACAGCTTTTTGCTCACTGCAGCATACTTCTGAACTTTCGCAAATAAAAATTAGCCAATTTACGACGTAGGTTTGAAGCACGATTCTTGATGACATAAATAACATTTTGCAAAATATTTGTACAATTTGTTTGATTGTTTATTATTCCATTTCACAAATAAACTCTAGAACAAAACAAGCAGATTGTTTTGCATGATCATAATGCTCGATCCCAAATTCTCCCCAGACTCATTGCAGCCGACAGATCTTGCCTTAACATTTCCATTTGAGAATCTAACGACTTCAATTGCATTTGAAAAATCTTGAAAGGCTGAAACTCTCTATTTATTTACAACAGGAGTGCCAAAGGCCCTCAGGCCACATCCGGTCTATGGTGAAAATTTCTGTGATCTTCAAAATTGATTGAGCTCACACTGCCTATTTCACGAATATCACTTTAGCTTATATATTTAAGTTATTAATTGTATTTTATTTCAATTTCTATTTATCATGTTTACAGTACAGTCAGCTTTGATTCATTCAACATATGGAGATTATGTTTGGTTGGTGAAACGGGTCATTTTACGTTTTGGACCTTTAGGCTGTTTGGGTTTACAAAGTAATAGCAAAAAAATAACAAAGCCATGCATGGAATTTAACTGTTTAATTGGGACATTTCGGGGCAGGAAAACCCAAAAGAACATAACTACTACTCTCTCAAAATATTGCAAGTGACTTTCCTCTTTAAATTCGCTACGACTATGGTCTGCTGAAGAGTCTAGGAACATGTTTTAGAAACAAGGCATGAACGGGAAATCTTTGTCCCCTAATACTTACGGTACCCAAAATGCGGATTCACAGACAAAAGGAATGCAGAGAGACGTCACACGAAAGAAAAAGGCAAATAATTAGTAACGTGATTATACACTCTACAAAACTACAAAAGCAAAAATAAGTAAGGTATATGAGACATGACGAATCCATGCTCTCTTCTGAGGCACCAAAGCTGTGTGTCTTGCAATACACGCGTCTTTCGTAGCACTGGGAGTCAGTCTGTTCTTAATAAATCCAGCGAACAAAAAGCCGCAAATATGCGTTTAAAGCTTAAAAACAACGAACGTTGATCGTGCTCGCGTCACACGTAACACAACACTTGCAACGAAAAGATTTGGACGCAAGGTTTTTACTTGGAAAGGAAGCGCAGGGACGAGCGTGTTCCAGTCGCGGAATCGCGCCGGCTTTTCTTTTTTCAATAGTTAAAACAATGGAGCTTCAAAACATACCGATTCGTTTAGGGTTGCGGATGAGAATAACTGGGACATAGGGGTAAGAGTGCTTGTTAAATATAGGATTCCTATATCTAAATAGCTTTTCTGTAGAAAATCTAACATGCAATCACCTTTTAAAATTTAATGGACCCAAGAAATTCAGCCACGTCCTTTTAAGCATCACCCGCGTCACTAGCAAGATTGAATGAAAGGCCTGCAATACAGACAGTTAAAGAGTTCAATAACGTGATATTTAAAAAATAATCAGGGGAACTTTCATTAACAATGCAAAGAAACGAGGACATTTATAATGCAATTCCCACAAAGGTGACAAACTGTTTAAATAACCACTGTCACAAATATGACTCAATTCGCTTAAAAGCATTTCCAAGACGCACCATTGTGTCTTTTACAGCAACAACGTGGGTACAGTCAAACTACGCATGGGCCCAAAACGACAAAAAACTAACTTACATATGAAAAAAGGATGACAGTTAAGAAGCAGAAACGGAAACCTTAGAACAAAGATAAGAAAAGAACAAAACATAAACATAAACAAAACAGGAATGGTATCATAACTACAACATAACAAAACTTTTGTTATTACTTAAAAAATTGAGTCTTTGATTACGACAATGGCACACGTATGTGCCAAAACACATACGTGTAAGCTCACAGTGGAACCTGTGCATTTGGGTCGGTCAGCACACTCCAGTCGGTGCCAATGCAGAAGCCGATTCTCTTCCTGTGTTCCAATTGCTTTCTCTCTTCTATATCTGCCCAGCGGACCTACAGGTTTGAATAAAGAAAAAGTTGAAAACTGGAAATTTGGTTAATTTGTCATTTTAAGATACTTTCCGTAATGTTAAAAAGAACAGCTGTCCTCAATTCGCTGCGATTGCCGATGCATGCCGACTATATAGGGTCTGTTCCACCCTGAACATGAATCTGTTCCATCAAATGCCTAGACATAGAGACAAAGCATGTCGAAGATTATGGAGGAATAGAAATGGTCGTAGGAAAATTTTCAGATCTAGCGCTCCACATAAAAATTCAAGACAGAGATGGCATACTATCACAAAACATACCAGCAGGAAAGATCTATGCACCAAATAAAAACAGGCGTATAAAGCAAAGCTTTCTATAAAAGGATGCAAACATACCCTTTTCTTTCCTATCCTCATATCCTCCTCTCTTTCATCATATGGATCATCATCATAGACGTCATAATCATCATCATGATCAAGAACTGATGTCTTCCTTTTGTTTTTGTCATGGCGGATACCGTCAAGTTTTGCTGTAAACCATTAACGGGATAAATATACTTTCATACGCCATTATTAACTGATTTTCAAGGCTTTTAATGTGTGTGAAAAACATACGAAAATATTATTCATACGACTAGTACAAATATTCTGATTGATGTATTTGAGAGTAAAAAAGGTAGCCATGATATATGTCCTTTTGGCAGCTATGAAAAGAAAAAAGACAGCAACACTGCAAAATGCTGGCAAACAAAAGTGATTTATATGGATGGCAATATTCCCAAGACAATATCTATATAGAGACTTATATGCGGTTACTAAAATTTTTGTAAACCCTTTACAATTGCAGATTTTAGGAAATCGAAGTATAGGAATCTTTGACACTGAATTATCCCACTGAGTTTTTTTTAATCTTGAGTTATCCCAAATAGTCTGATTGGCATCTTGTATCAAATGTTTATAGTTCTGTGACATTGCTTAGTTGTAGCTAGTTGTTTCACGAATAGATAGAGAGATTCATACATTTCTTTATTCCAGATCTCTATCCCTTTATTAAAACACTTTATCTCAAACTTATAGCCTTTCATAAAGAAAGTGTCAACTTACCTTGAGACTAGAAAAGCTTTTGAGCGAATTCCTACCGAAGTGTGTGAATAAACGCATCCAGTATGGGCAGCGTTTTGGCCATGGTTCTCAGCTCGGGTTTAAGGACGCGCAGAAAACAAACCGACAAATTGAAGGCGCATCGCTGCTTGCAATGGCATTAATGCTATTTTTAGTATCAAGCTGGTTGTTCGAAGTTTTTGAAACGGGGGATACAATACCTTTGAAAGCACTACATAAGCTTGTTCATAGATGATTTACTTTATTTTCAACACATTCAGTTACCGATAATGTATATACAATACATACCCAGCTGTTCATCTTTTGTCTCCTCCCATTTACTCTTCTTAGGAATATGGAAAGTGCCCTATCACAAAAACTCTACTTTAAAAAATGGCAAAATATCAGCAAAAATAATTGAATAAATCCCATGTGCAGTGTGTGAGATATAAGAATTACTCAGCTCCAAGAAATTGGGTTAAAACTCCATGTGGCCGCTAGATGAAAGTTTTTACTAGGTTCAGTCAATCTATATATCCAAACACAAATGATATTCTAACAACAAAATTATTCTATACTGTTGCTTGTTTTCAAGGGGAAGCAGCCCTGGGATCTCGCAGGCCAAAATATTTCTCTATATAAACTAGTTGAGCTACGACGGATTTAGCTCCTTATGTAGCATAAATCAGGAGGTTTTCGTTTATAATCTTGATCTTAATATTAGAACAGTGCTTGTATCTATTACTCATACATCCTTTTTTGTAAGAACCAGTAAATTTAAGTTCAGGGTGACTATTCTAAATTTTTTTGAAACTCTGAGGCTGGATTGTTCTTAATTTGTTCTTAAATTCATAGGGTGAGAGCAGTGCGATTGCTAGCTTTTTCGCTCTAAAGAGGTTTTAGGCCTCATTTGCCAATGAAGTGAGCGAGACAACCTTCTTTGACGGCAAGTTTGAATATTCAACGAAAAAGCAACAACACATGGCTAAAATCCTCGTTTTTGATTTAAAACCTTGTTCAAAAATTCCAATTTACAGTCAGCCTCAGTTTGTCCTAAATTAATTTTTTTGACTTCTGACCAATTGTGAAGAACAGGCTGTGGAGGAGCATCCTTTAGAGTGCAATTATTCTTGGTTATAAATAAAAATAAGGATTCCTACACCTACCCCCTACTCCTGTGTTATAAATACGCTGCGCGAACGCGACCATATCAGCTGCAAGCTGCCAGTATCCTACCTGCTCATCAATAAATTACTACCAGTGAAACTCGACCATAGATGGCTCCATCCCAAGTTAGATGAAGGCTTAGTTCCATCGGGGGGCTAGCTCAGATGGTAGAGCGCTCGCTTAGCATGCGAGAGGTACCGGGATCGATGCCCGGGTCCTCCACTTCTTTGATTTTATTCTTTCAAAATAATAGATTACTTGTATAACTGGCTCTTTGCAACAGTCATCCTTCAAATAAAAGATTCTCAAGAAGAAGGCAGTTACGCTGGATAGGCTGTTCGGTGGATTCTGCGTATTTTGCAATGAGTTCGGACAAAGATAAATTTAAAAGATAGATCCCTATATGCCGGTGCGAAATATTAGTTTTACATTCGTTTCATTCGTTACATTCGTTAAATTACAACGTATTGGATTCTCATTTTCATTTTGGAAATAAAGAATCCAACGTACATAATGCCCTCCACACAACTTCATTATTGCGTTAACTTTCAAGGCAACGCGAATTTTCAATCTCTCCATGCTTTGCCCTTGCGGGGGGAAGCTATAGACTATTTAAGGCTTTATGAAAGTAACTGAATTATTCGGCATAATTGAGTTAACCCTTTTTGGTTAATGCCAGAAAACAGTTCCTGTCTCGTATTTTCTCCTATGTGAAAACTAATTGCTCCCATCATGTTAAAAGAAAAATTTATCAACCATACCAGGTCTTCCTCATCGACATCGTCATCGTCATCCTCTTCCTCGTCTTTTTCTTTCTTCGACTCAGCTTCAACAGCAGGTTGTTCAACTTCCTCCATTTCAACCTTTAATTGAATCGCTTGTTTAAAAGCATAGTTTACATAAATATATACATGAGACATAACTAAAAGCAGTACATAAGAGAAGTCAAAACAATACTGACAATCTCTGGTACAAGAAATTATAAAAAATGAAACGGGAATATATAATCAAAAAATTAACTAAACTTTGAGCAAAGCAGGTAAAGTAGGGAATCTGTAAAAGTTTCAATAGCAAGAAACGTGTTTACATAGGCCCATATTTCCAGACGAAAAGTGTAAAAACGGTACCATCAACAAAAAATTTACAAAAACAGAACTTCAAAGAATCACTAGTTCATATTAAGATTAAATTATTATAATCAAATACCTCCTCTATTGCAGCATCTTGCACCAAAGACCTGACATCCAGTCGTTTGAAATGGTTTGGTGTTTGCTCCCAGCTATCACTTATCTACAAAATAAGTGTATATTTTGATTTTGAATGAAACAAATTAGAAAAAAGCTACTGTGATTAATCTTGATAGTTTTTGTCAAGAGACCAGACAGTAAAAAGCGCTGGTAAAAATTTGAATTGAGGTTTTTCCTATATAACAGCTCGCTAATTTTTTTGAAATCCCTACAAAACCCTAAATTCCAACTAGAAATTTTACAATGCATTTTTCTGCAACAGTGGAAGTGGTTCAAGAGGCAATTTAAAATGGTATGGGAGTAAAGAATCGACTTTCAGACAAAACTAAATTAATAAAAAACACACGTGATAATATTAATAACGAATGTGATAATAGTGACTGTGAATTCAAGCAATTATTGCATGCAAAACATACCTAGGTGTTTGATACATCAAAGCAACAAGTCAACAACAAAAGTAACTAGCAAAGAAACAACAGATATAAAAAATTACAAGATACTTTTATCAATATTTATACATTACCTTTTGTATGCTATCTTGGGTCCAATTATGAATATTCTTTTCAGCACAAACCTGTACATCACCGTGCATTTCAGCGATGAAAACCTATTAATATGGCGTAACATAAATCAAAACGTTGTAAGAAAAGCAATAATTTGGCCTGAAAATAAAGTATTAAATCGATCCTCTTACCTAGACTTACTCCATGAGCCTCTGTAGCGTCAGTAAAGTGAGGCAGTAGCGAAACAGAGGCTCATGGAGTAAGTCTACCTCTTACTATAAAACAATCAATCAAACGAGACTTTATCACCTTCCATTTTATGCATATGCTAGAGTGTCATTGTTTGTTTTCACAAGTCCTGTTTAAGCTTGTTTAAAAAGAAGGCAAATATGCATAAATATACCAACTATAATCAAAATGATATAGAGAAACCTGATTGTATCTAACATGGCGTAGTCAAATTTTATTCGATTGGAATGGCGACTACGAATCTAGATTGTGTTGTCTGAAATGAAACTCGCGTTTTTATCGTGGTCCTCACACAGTAGTTTATATTAAAATAGTTTATCTCAAAAGTTGAGCTTTCCAACTAATTTGTCAAAAAGTAACTTAATAAACAAATGATGCAGATAAAAACCTCAAATCCTTTGTGTTTGCCATCACTCCAGAACTTCTGGAAATGTGCCACCTGAAAATAAAAGATTGCATAAAAATAGGATTGTGAAGCAAAAAACTCTTGGATACTTGCAACTGAAAGTTTATGCAATAGCCTCAGTGCATTATTTAGAGCTTTGCCAACTCAAAGTGTTTAATAAAAATTTACAGACAATTATTGACAGAAGCTATCCTCTACGTTCATTATAAATATTGCTTGTGCTTACCATTACAACAATGTTAATTAAATTCCAGCTAAAAACCACTGAAGTCCTAATTCCAATTATAGCTGAAAAACCATTGGTTTAAAAACCGTTGAAGCTAAAACCGCTTAAGTTGAAAACCGCTTGTGTTGAAAACCGCTAAAGTAGAAAAAATGCTGAAGTTGAAAACCGCTTGAATTAAAAAACCGTTTAATGTCGATTGAAAAACCGCTTAACCTGAAGAAAACGCTTACGTTGTAACACGGCTGAGTTAAAAAGCGCTGACGCTAAAAACTGCTGATGTTGAAAAACCGTTGAAGTAAAAAAACCGTTAAGGCTGAAAAGAGTGAAAACTGCTCGAGTTGAAATGCGGCTGAAGTTGAAAACTTCTAAACACAAAAATGGCTTGTGTTGCATATTCACTCCGTTGAAAACCGCTAAAGATAAAAACCGCTAAAGTTGCAAAGGATTAAGGTAAATAACCGCTGAAGTTTCAATTGCATGAGTATCAATACCACTGTAGGCGAAATACCGCTGAAGAAAAATATTGCTGGAGTAGAATTATCTGGGAAGAATCGAGGAAACAAACGCTAATATCCAAGTAAAAAAGGAGTAAAATCGGAGTAAAATCGGAGTAAAATCGGAGCGAAATCGCAGAATTTGAGTACAATTGGAGCAAAATCGGATAAAGATCGGATTAAAATCGGAGTAAAATCGGAGCAAAATCGGAGTAAAATTGAAACAAAATCGGAGCAAATCGGGTAACAATCGGGGGTAAATTGTGGTGAAAATCGGAGTAAAATCGGAATAAATCGCAAATCGCATAAATTGAAAAAAAGAAGTTGTGCCTGGTGAACAACCATTTCATGTAATGAATTACGTATGAGTTGCGTAATGAGTCAAATGTCTTAGAGACAAACGTAAATCGAAGGCAACTTTGATAAAAGCTTATTTAAAAAGGAGCGACCTACAGATGCTAAATGTCGAGAATTTGCTGCAACTAAACTCACCTTATCATTAACAGCATCAATTATTACCATCGGAAAATATCCATTGTCTAACGTTTTGTTGAAACTTTTCAAAAGGCTCACTCTGTAAGCAGCTTCCATTTCCTCCTCGTAAACGTACTCCATTTTCTGGAAGGTGAACACTATTTTTAAGTGAGGTAAAACTTACGACCAAATAAACACTAAGAGTATACGAGACAGGCGGTACGTAAGCCATTGCAAAAAACCTAACACAACATATATATAATTACAGTTTAAAACATGACACATTTAAAACAATCGAGATTTAAGTATTGCTCTCTAATTAGAGAACAAATTATATTAATAAAATATCCCTTTTACTTATGTGCAAAGGAAAGTCCCAATAAAGCAGAAGAAAGACAAGCAAAGCGAATTTTAGATTTCAGATTTAGAGCAAGTCTGACCCGGTGCGGCACAAAATGAACTCACATTTCAAAGACAAAGTAACGAAAGTATTTTGTCTTTTAAATTCAACAGCTTACATCTTTACCTGTCTTAAGAGGTTTTCACACAGGTTTTACCTTGATTCTTATTTCATATATGATTTTTAATCTCCCTGCATTGTTTCATAGTATTCAAGGAGCCTTAATTTCATGACATTAATGACTGCTAAACAATGTCATTGGATACTTCCCACATGAAATGTACAAAGAGACACAAGTCTGGCTACCTAGGACTATTGAGCAAACTAAATCGGCAGATTTTACCTCGTCTTGCCTTTTGTTTGAAATCAGAATTTAATCACATCCAAAAGGAAGACTGGGTCTGCAGACCTATTGTTTTTAAACGATAAAAATTGGTTGTTTTGCGCATAAGCGGAGGGGGAGATAAAAATTCCCAATTTTTTCGAAAGAATTTATCAATGACTGACTTTGGCCCCTTGGCAATAAGCTAATCATACTGATAGATCGGTTAAAACCACTTTATTAAGAACATCACTGCTGTTTAGAGGCTATTAACATATGAGCCCAAAGACAACTGGCTTTCCATTAAAGCAAATTGTCCTCAAATCACTTCAGCCATATATATCAAAATTAAAATTTTTGTAGTTTCATACCTTAACTTTAATCTTTTTCCCCGTGTCAGGGTCTTTCTGATAAACATCAGTTTCCTGAATGAAGTAGTCATCCAGAGCTAATATCCGTGGAGCCGGTGAACCGTATGAAACTTCTTTATCCTGAATTGTAAAAGGAAATTTAAGCTAAAAGGGTTACCAACAGGGGTTAAGAAGACAGTTAGAAGTTGTCTACTGATCACAAAAAGTGTTAAACTTGGAGAAACAAGTCATAACTTGAAATATCATCTTTGTACAATTAAGTTTTTTCGATTTTAAGTTAATGGCATTGTCAAGATAATGAAAGAATGGACAAAAAATAGCAAATTCACTAACAAAAAGTAACATGAGATATCGAAGCCTTTTGAGCTAAAAAAGAGCACTGGGATAAAAGACAGTTGCCTAGCTCAACAGTAAATGCTTCTATGCGATAATAACACAGTACTATGTCCTTCTCGTCCACAGACACTACCCTATATAAACTATAACGAATATGTAACCAGTTTTATAAGATAAACACTATAAGAATTTCCAGTTTCTGTGCAGACAATATGATTTATTGAGCAGGCCTTAAAGTCGAAGCAACTATACTCTTACCTTTATGATCTTAGCAATATGTGTCTTCCCGCATCCAGGGAGGCCCCTCAATATAATGACAATCTAAAAATGAAAAAAGGAGATTCTAATAATGTCATATTCGCCATGAAAGCATGGAAATTAGGATATCCCTAACAAGCAGGCTGTGCTACATCATGAAACATTGTTTATTGTTGACAAGCAGTGTAAATATAAGTAATTAAAGTACACATTATGCATGAAAATGTTTTCTTTGTCAACGAGTATAAATTTTTGTCAAAAAGAAGGACACCCCTTGTCGATAAAAGCTACCATAGTTCCACTGTGTGAGAAAGCATATCCGGAAGACCGTTTAGAAGGAAAAAAACTCACATATGATAAAGAGCATAGGCAAGGGAGCGATTAAATGTATCAAGCGCTCTCACGTTAAGGCATAATTTTACTGCCACATTGAACCGATTTTTCCTATCTAAAATTGCATTAAAGATTGCATTGCTTAATGAAGGGTTCAAAAACTACAATAAACTACGTAACGTGCGGGCAATCGTATACGAGAAGGCACAAAAGATTTCAAAACGCAGTATACCTGTTTAGGTCTTGTTTGTCTGCCTGGCAGATCAAGAAGGTCTTTAACTGCTACAATTTCTGGTGCCGGTTCTGTAGGCTTGATTTCCATTGGCGGCTTGATTTCTTCCATCCTTGAATAGTAAGGGTCTTCAAACATCAACCTCGAATCTCGGCGTTCGCCTGAGCTCCTTACATTATCCCTGTGTAATGGAGTACCGTATCGGTCTCGATCGTAAGAATCACGAGAATAGCTACGATCAAGTGACATCCTATCATGCGAACTACGACGACGGTCATCATGTGGGCTACGTTCTCTTCTTTTAGGGCTCGGTGACCTTCGAGAGCTTGATCTACGAGAGGGACTCTTTGTTCTCGAATGAGGACTTCTTGACCTCCGTCTTGGGCTCCTTGATCTTCTTCCTCGTCTTGGGCTAGAATGACGATTGGGGCTACGAGCTCTTAGCGGGCTTCTTGAACGTCTTGACGGACTAGATCTCTTTCTTTCGGAAGAGCGAGGTCTGTCCCCTCTTTTTGAGCTAGGACTGGAGCTCCTCGGTCTTCCATGTTGGGGGCTGAGTCGACTAGGGCTTAGGCGTCTGGGGCTCAGTCCTCTTGGGCTCAGCCGTCTGGGGCTTAGTCCTCGAAGACTAGATTCCCGTTGGGCGAGTCGCCGAGGACTTAGTTGAGTTGGGGATAATGGTCTGGGGCTCAGGGGTCGTTGGGATGGGCTGACTGGTCGTGCCGCCTCTCCCTTTCTTGAATGATCATAATCAAATACAGCTGGCCTGAAACCTTCTCTCCCCCGTTCCAAATAAGGATCTCTTGGGGGAAGTCGATCACCTGGGTAGTAGCGTTCATCTGGACGGACATCATATGGATCACGTGGTCTTACTGTTTGAGGAAGAGATAGTAGTTGAACATGTATTAAATAAAACTTGGCTCTCATTTAATTCTCATCTTCATTAATCAGTTTCTACCATTAATTGTATCATGCCAACCCCAGAATGAAACTCCGTTAAATTTATCTGACAGGAATGCTAAAGGTACCTTGTAAGAATCCACTGATAACGAACATGCTTCTTATTAGAAACACTAAAATACATGCCAAAATGCTGGGATGCATAACAACAAACTAATGAAAATCGATTTGTCCTTTGTTTTCAAAGACCTCTCCATCCCTTATTGAATTCATTTTTATTACCTTCACGCGTGCAGTAGAATAAATCTATTTTTATTGAACAATTAAAATAACTCATTAACTTCTAACGCTGAAACTCTGCCCCTTATTGAGAAAAAATCGAGCAAAGAAAAATAAACCTGGTGCATCGCTACGTTACAATATTAAGCTCTCATTTACAATGAACAAGTTCCTGGATCGCAACCTAATTTGCACTTGAAGGATCTTAAAGTAACCGAAAACCAAGTAAACATCTTAAGCTGAAACAAATTGTTTTTGCTATAAGAGTGATATTTGAAAATAACTGAGAAGTTCATGTTAAAAGCATCATTGAATATAGACTCGAATTCATCAGAACTGCAATAACAATTACTAAGTCTATCTCGCGAATTACTGACGTACAAATTTGGGCTTCACATAGCTGAGGTGCTGCGAAATACACTTTGACGTCAAATTTACATAGCCACTTGAAACTAAAAAAATTACTAAATATCAACAAAAAGGTATACAAATAACAAATTCATATTCAGCAAGTTCAATTCCATTAGATTAGGTACTTAAAGGGGTTTGCAAGTTTGGGCAAGAACGGCCTTCCTATCATGCAAGAAGAAAGCTCAACGGCCGACTATAGTACTTTGTTATATATTCAAAATGAGATGAAATCCTTACCGGGTCGACCATATGGATAGTAATCCCTTGGTGGATAGTCCCTCTCGTGGAGACGTGGAGGTGGGATAGTGGCACCAAGTAACTCTCTTCGTCTCAATTCGTATTCCCATTCTCGCGTTGGATCGTCAATAGGAAAATGCTGCTTTTCCCAATCACGATAGCGTCTTTCAAATTCAAACTGGTCGTGAAAAGATTCCCAACGTGGTGGTGAAACCCCACGAGCATAATCCCTAGGATACCGACTTCGTTCATCTCTCATTCTCAAATCATCTTGCCTAGGACCATACCTTGATGCTTCCTCTCCTGGTGGGTATCTGTATGGTTCATCTCTCAATGGCAACCTTTCTGGATCATCTTTCAGAGGCGGTCTACAATAATCGTCCTTAAAAGCTGGTCTATCATAATCCTCAAATGTCCTACTGCCTACACCCCCATCGTAATCTTCATACCTTTCATCTAAAGGCCTTTCACGGCCGGCTCTCTGCCAATCCCTTTCCTCATCTTGAGGCCCCATTCTTTCCCTATACTGAGAAGGATCACCTTGATATTGATGAAAACTCTGACCACGAGTATCTTCAACATTGGATCCACGATCTTCTTCCCTGTTGTTGGGTTCCAACCGTTCTTTATTTAAAACATCAGACCCTAATTGGCTACCAGGTAACACTTTGTCACCTTCATTATGTACAACACTTTCCCGACTCTGGTCTTTGTCAATCATATTGGCATCATTTGTTCCTTGTTGTCCATCTTTGTTTGACTCAGTGTTACTAAGCTCTGTCCCTGAACCCTTTTGAGGTATTATATCTTCAGGCCTGTCGCTAGATAGTCGATTTGCTGAATATCTTTCGTTAGCCATATTTTGTTCTCTTAGATGAATGTCTTTGTGCGGAACTTGTTTCTCGGGATAGCTTGAGTTACCTTTAAAATCATTCCTTAGACCATAATTACCCCCACGATGGTCCCCTACAGGAGTCTGATTTGATCCTTGGTAATCAGAATGCCCATATCTCATCATTTGCTGATTTTTATTCTCCGTCACAACCATCCCCTCTGCAGCCTCGTGATTTGTCATATTTGGGTCATCGTAATATCCTTCAAAGGAAGTGCTGCCATCTCGCTGAACCTTGTCTCTGTTTCCACTTGATAAATTCTGCACTGGCTGTCTAAACCCACCACTATCTCTTGAGGCTCCAAATGTCTATAATAAAAGCAAACGTTCGATTCACTGTGAATGGTTACCTTTACCCTGTCATTGAAGTATGATGCAAAAAAACTCAACGACTTAGTAACTCAAAATTATAGACTTTATCTAAAATATAATTAGCTGAAGATGGTACGAGATAGCGAAAATGCTAACTGAGAAACATAACATCAAGAAAGACTTTTTACTAGGCAAAAGGTTAGCGATCGCTGATTTGTAAAAAACAAATCAAACGCAATATTCTTCCTCCAAAAGGAAAGGACTCCAAAAATACAACAGTGTGAAATGTCCTCACTATTTCATGCCGCCTTTAAATAAATCTATGTTGTAAATGGAATAAACTGGATTTATTACCATAATTCAAGAAAGGAGGTTTACTGTTTTAAAGATGAGAGCCAAATTCTAGTATTTCGATACAGTAACGACATTCCATCATTCAGTGAAAAACAACAGATATACTCAATTAAATTTAATAAACATACCCTGTTTACGTTTTGGCCCTTCTGTGTAGCTTTCCGCTCTCCTAAAAAGAAAACCAAAAGTTTCAACACTTAAATTATCAAATAACGACTAAACTGGTAAAATATTTTTGACTATAAAATACAAAGTAACACAAATTCTCCTCTCTTCAAATTGATAAGGATCTTTTAAGTTCATACGATTAAAAAGCAGTTTTAAATATAAATATTTCCTGCCTGTAACATCTGCCATCAATATTATTATATATATTATCAAACAAAGCAATTTTTCCTATGCTGCCAAGTGATGATATGCTACAAAAATGCAGTGGCAGCCATTAGAGGATAGCTGTCATCTTCATTTTAAAACAGAAAATGACATTACTTCTAGTTTCAAAGTAAACATTCTAAAAATGTATTCAAATATGGTGTTGATGTAATAAAATTCTCAAATATTGCTCGTTTCAAATGTTATCGCAGGCTATCTAAGTCAGATCTGCTGCGTGCAAGGAAGTGACTTATTTCTACAGAATACAATGCCATGTCTGGACAATTCAATGATATGTAAATAAAATTTGATGGAGAAGGAATACCTAACAATATACATAAGACTGAATAAGACGCGAATCATTAGAAGCTTTATATGCAAACACAGGTAGCATTAAATTGAGGCTCAGAAATACAACTTACGCATCTTATGCTGGATGTCGTCAATTTCTGCCTTGCTCAGCTGAGGATGATCATAAATACATTCTGATTTTTCACAGCTAAAGAAAGAAAGTAAGACCGAATTATTTACATTTGAAAAAAACCTTGCTTTCCAGCATTGTAAGAGCAAACATTGCATTTGGGATTAATTACACGGCTTTTGATTAATATTTATACAACAAAGGAAAGTTTCAAAAATTTGAAAAATACTATCTCATTTGTTTAATCTGGTTTATGAAGTTTATGAATATCATTATCTAAAATATTCTTTTACTTTGTTTCTACTAATGCTTTTCTCCATCTCAAAAGCTTGGTTAAGGGCCATCTTGGCCTAGAAACCTTGTAAAAACTGTTCATTTATTCCATAAATCCAGAAGTCGAAAAAACGACATAAGTTACACTTTCAGCAATAAAACGATTTGCATAACATCCAGACAAGGAACAAAGAGCAATACCATCGATCTAAAATAAGGACAAATTGGAGGAAGCAAGTGTCATCCTATCTGTTTGTTGATGACTGGAATAAACTGGACACAAACATTAAGTTGGCAGGAAATTTTAATATTTTTAAACAAAAGTTTTGGACAATGTGAACTGATTTTATCCACTCTTAATATGATAAACTTTTTAATTGTAATGTTTTTGTAGTAAATCGATACAATTAGCAAAATAGAGGACCCTCATTAAAAGCACCCTTGAGTGACTGAGGCCTTCCTCTGTAAATATTTGCATTATTATTATTATTATAAGGTGAGAATTTGTATTGGTATTTGTTTGTATTTGTTTCTACCTAGCATCCAAAGGTAGTTTTTAGGAAACTGAGAAGCTTATGCTTATCGAGCAGTTACACAAACTTCTCCCTTGTTCAGTGTATGAGCAGAAGTCTATAAATATGCATCAAAAGATCAATGACAGATAAGTACCAAAGTGAAAATGAAAAACCAAAGAAGACTTACTAAAGAGATTCTGGGCATATTTGATGCTTGAATTTGCAAGCTTTCCCAAATTTGCAATTAGGAAAGAATTTGCAAATTACTTTCTTTGTATCAGAGGTATTATTTGCATGCTGATGGACAAGGGATGGAAGTCTATCCTGTATTGATTCATTTTCATTGGCAACATGTGATCCCTGGCTGCCTTGATGTAATCTGTTGCCAAAGCTTGAACCTTGTTGAGGAAATGATTTTCCTTGCTGTGAATCTGGGCCAGGAAATCTTTGAGAGCCTTGTGGACCACTTTGGTGTAAAGTAGCATTGGTTTTCTGGGCAGCAATTTCTTGTTTTGCCTGAATGGAAGCATTAGCATTCCCTTTCTTTACTTCCTCTTTAGGTGGTTCAACTGGAGGTGCACTGTTGATCTTCTGCAATGGTGATGGCTTCGAACCACTGGCAGTTGTTCCTCTCACAGGTCTTTCAACTTGCTGAGGAGTCAAAGCAGGTCTTACCTGACCTCTACCAAATGGAGCTCTTGGTTGCAATGATCGAACCATCCTTTGCCCAGGGCTAAACGTCGAGGATAAACGAGGTGTGAAATTTGGTCTTTGTAAGACACCTCTAGCTGGCAATCGTGGCTGACTTGTGTTATCTCCTTGGGGTGGAGCTGCAAATCTCTGCATATTTGTTGGTAATGGTGTAACACCAGGAGTATTTTGACTCCCAAAGTTTCTTGTTATCATTGACTTTGGGGACAAAGGCGGTTGGTTTGGCAGGATATCTATTTTCAAGTGTAGGAATTATAAGCCATAAATTATTCAGTTAACTTATTCAAATTGAAAAAAATATTTGTCAGAGAATATTAAGGGGCTGTGTCTTATGGTGTATGCAAGGGGAAATGGGGGTCTGGAGGCTGTACTCTAAAAATGGTCCTCAAGATTTATTCAAAATGTGAAGGATTGGTTGGGGGTGGATTTGACAATTCAGTTCCATTCCATTACAGTTACCATTTATGAACAAAATGATACTTGATTCCAATCTATTCAAAAGGGTGTAGCCTTAGTTTATAGGCACAAAAAATGCATGGCTGTGCATACTTTCCCTAGAGCTATACACCAGTGGCAGACACCTGGGGGGAAGGGGGCAGCCCCTCAATATTTTGAAAGACAATGATCTTTTCTTCTAAAATAATGGGAAAACATGACATCACTTATCAAAACAATAGGCTTGCCCCTTATTATTTGACCAAGTGTCTGCCCCTGCTATCCTACCCCTGTGCTGTTCTACCCCTGTGCTATTTCATTAGCTTCTTGCGCTGTTCTTTGTGCCATTAAACCTACTTTCAACCCTTTCAGTCTCTACCAGGAACCCTTTAATTACTCTGCTCTTCAAGGCTGCTTATAAGAGTTGGTTTCTGACAAGGTGCTCCAGAAATAATTTCCAAAAATACACATGCTTAAGGCTTGAAATAGGCATAGCAACAATGTGGATCACAAACTCTTGGACATCATTGTGCTTTTAAATATTGATCATATAAGTTTATAGACTACTGATTATAGATTTTGCATGTTAGTCATTGATTACAAAACATTGTGGAATTAAGACTGCCTTTGGGTAAGTGGCAAGTGTAATGTAAATTCATTATCAGGGAATGTGAATAGAACTATTATATATAACGTTTCTAAAATATTTATTAGAAGGAGACTAAAAGTTATTGGGCATGGATTACAGCAAATATAGTATTTGCTTGAGTCAAAGTTTTCTAAAGAATGGATGTGTAATGCCAACAAAGCATTTGTCATACCTTCTGATCCATCTTCCCAATCCTTAAAAGTTGAAATGTCATCACTTGCAAAGTCTTCACCTTTCATGTTGCTATTTGCAATTTGCCCTCTCTTAGGTTCTTCAGATGCCATTTCTCTAGCATTGGCTGATCCAAAAACTTGCATGGCTTCCTTATTATGCCCTTGTATATTGTCTTTATTCTTTTCTGTATCTTCTTCATCCTCATCATCATAATAATCTCTTTTTGGTATTGCTTGTGACATCAATGAGGGTATCTTTGAGGCATCTTTTGTGGCAAAATTTGATTGCTTTTGCAAAGGAGATGGTGCAGCCATACGAACATTTCTATTAGCCTCAGGTTGAATCCTATTACCCCGAAAATTTCCTTGGATAGATTCAGTCATTGATGATGCATAATTTGGTTGCTGAGATCTTGGAGGTCCTCCTTGGATCTTACTTTGAAACCTAGGGCCTTGAAACCTACTCTGCATTGCATTATTAGGTGGTCTTGCTATTGTAGAACCTGGATGCCTTACATAGGATAACTGCTGATTTTGTGTGTGAGACATGTCTTGATTTCCTGTCTGTGATGTCATTGGTTGTCCTGGTTGTCTTTCAAAAGGTGTCTGCGATAAACCTTGTTGTGCTGTTTGGGGTGGGCCTTGTTGTCTTATCTGCTGTGGGGATTGGAATCTTCCCTGATGTTTATCAACATACCCTGACTGTGAAATATTTGTAGGATTTGAATTAGCTGCTTCTTGAAATCTTGGAACATTTCCTCTTTGACGTTGGCTATACTGTACTTGATATGGATAATTTGGCTGACTACCTTGCCTAAACTCTTGCTGTTCTTGAAAACCTTTTTGGTACAAACTTTGTGCTGTATCATCTTGGACCCTCCTATGGAATTCATTGTGTCCTTGCTGATTTACTTCCCCTTGCCCAGCTTGAGAAAAAGAATCATGATTTTGGTGCAAAAATGGCTTTCTATTGGTGTTCTCAGAAATTCCTGCTTGAGTTTGGCTTCTTGTCTCTTGCAAATTTGTCTGGTTTTGATAAAAGGATGATTCATTTGCACTTCTCTGAAAACCAGGAGAAGTAAAATTTGACATCAATGACCCTCGCTGACTTCCATGGGAGTTGGACACTATGTTACTTGCTGCAGTGAATGGTGCCATGTTATTTGATGTAGTTCCAGTCTGTTGCAAACCAGTAGATTGATTAACCATACCCTGTTGACTGCCAGCATAAGACATTGGTTTGGAAACCTTGCTTCCCATCACAGTGTTTTTGTCTTGTAGCTGTTTTGCCTTAATACGATTTTGCAACTCTATATATTGCTCTTTGAGAGCTAGCTGCTGCTGTTCAATCATTTTTTGATACTTTTGCTGATATTCAATGTATTGTTTTTGGTCTGGATGATTCTCATGCTGTTTTCTCCAAGCAGAAAATTCTTTAAACCACTTCTCGTATTCAGACTGATATTTTTTCATTTGATTTTCTAGTTGTAAAAGCTGCTTATTTAATACTAACAGGTCATCATTGGAATTTGCAAGCTGCTTGGAAACTGCCAATGAACTTATTGCTGATTTATAATTAACACTGGCACCTTCTTCACCTTGCGAAGAACTTGTAATAGCACTTGTGTTTACTTTGACGGGATGGTTTATCTGCCTTCCCTTACTAGCTTCATTTTGATATGGCTCCTCTTCAGGTGGTGGTGGTGCTGGGGCATTTGGAACTTCATCTGGTAGTGGTGGCAATGGAGCAACTTCTGTAGGAGGTTTTGACTTAGGCAAGGGTGGTGCTGCGCTTACAGTATTCTGTACAGCTGAATGATTAACCTGTTGCTGCTGCTGAGACATGGGAACCTGCATTCCAAACTGTCCTGTCTGGTATGGAAGAGCATAACCAGGCATTACATACCCTCCTGGCCATCCTTGTGCTTGATAGGGATTGGCAACAGGATACGAAGGCTGGCCTACAGCAGGTTGAAAATTTTGCTGCTGGAATTGAGGAGCGAAAGGCGATAATCCTTGATTTTGTTGAGGGAAGAAAGGGTTCATTTTGGTTTTGAGAAATATAACAACATTCCACTATCTCTTCTTGCTAGTACAATTACGGCTGCGCATTAGAGGCACCTGTTGAAAATACGATTCTTTCCGGCCTAAATTACCAACCTGCCTGCCTTCAAAAACAAGCAAGCGAATTGAATTCAAAATCTAATTTCAGCTTTGATGATAAAGCAAGAGCAACTATCTTTAACTTGCTTGCTCTCTTTGTCAAACCGAATTCACCGCCATAGATTCCTTTACGACCTCGAGACAGTAACAACACAGAATAGAAATGCCATTTCTATTCTGTGGTAACATCCATGCCATCTCGATCAGCCATTGACCCCGGAATTGGGGACTGGAAACGAACCGTGGTGTTGGTGTTGAGCCTCGTGGGGTTAGTCTCAATTACGATCCCATCCCCTAACAATTTGGACGAAAATAAAACAAAATAGAAAACTGTGGCCTCAACGGATGCCTTCAGCTTCTATTCTATGTTTTCCCTTGCTTGAAGTAGCTGAAAATAGAGTAATTCGTGTCGTGCAATGAACAACAATAGAGTTCTAAAGTGTGACGTCATCAAAAACCTATTTTTAGAATTTTTGAATTTTAACCACATAGCGTAAAAGATCACCATGAAAAACTTCCAAATATGCAAAATTGGCCAGATATGTCTAAAATCGGTTGAGATATGGCTAATGAAAGATTTGAAGTTTGCTTCTGCCATTTCGTAATACACTTACCTGATTTTGCACATTTAGAGGTATTTCATGATGATCTTTCAGGTTATGGAGTCAAAATTCAAAAATTCTGAAAATAGATTTTTGTGACGTCATCACTTTAGAACTCTATACTCCCCCATTTGTCATAATTTAAGGAGATAATGCAGCGTCAATATTACAACCCTATCTTCTCTACTTAGGCACCGGATATAATTTCCATGTTGATGTAGGACTTTTAAGAAAGGTCTATTTTCTTTTTTTAATTTTTGACACGAGTCTTACTTTCTTTTCCCTTTAAAACAAAGTTTAATATGTAAGCAAATTTGAAAGTAATTATTTCTTTTTTTTCTAGAATACCTGGGATACCTTTACCCTAGGATATCTAAACTTATCAAAAATCGAAATGTGAATATATCATTTATTCGAAGTTCGTCACAAAACAAACGTTATCTGCTAAAGCCTGAAATAAGAAAGCAGAAAATGCCTGATACCTGAATCAGTTGCTGGATTGGCATAAACACTGATGTGTGCACGTAACTTCTTACTTTTTCTGCCAACAGTCTGCTAGCCTTTCAGCTGTCTTAAACCATCGTTTCAAATTCATAATCACATATGGTAGTTTTGCAGGGAAATTCAAGGGAATTCAAAAGGAGAAAACGCATTTTTCTGCTTCAAAAACAGGACCGCCGGAAGCCCCCCCCCCAATAATTGTTAAACTGTTCTATTTTTCCGTTACAACAAAGTCCCGAGTTGGAGGCAGTACAATGGGCAGCCCCCCCCCCCCCATATGAAATTCGTTTCGACGGCACTGAAAAATTGTTTTCGTGAGGATAGATCCCAAAACATTTCAATGAAAAGAGGGCCTTGCTTGCCAATTAAATCGGGTTAACGGCAAATAAACACAAAGTTTTCTTTTCAATAATGCAGCTTAGCAACAGCCACAAGAAAGTGACACAAAACCAGATCGTTCAGACACCAGAGAGCAAAAAAATCATTCAAAAGCAGTTAATCGACAGAGAAAACCAGAAAAGTCGTAAACGCGAAATTCGATTTTATTAAATAAAAGCTTTATTAGTATAACTTTTATAATATAAATATTCAAGTTCTAAGAAAGAACGAAATTCTTCACCAACGGTTGTATTGTAAAGTAATATACAAAATAAAATTCTAGTGAATGAATTGGAACTTAGAAAAATAACTTAACTTTCATTTCACAACAAAATAATTTGTGCTGATCAGAGAAACGTTTTGTTTTGCAACTAACAACATTCAAAATATTCTTAAATATTTTGAAACGAGACATTTTGAGTAATGGTAATTTTCAACAAGGTACCAGATATAAAAAAGGCAACGAATTTGGCCCTTCCTGGTGCACAAATAATATGAACAAACATCGTCTAGATACATAAGTTTTCATCCAACATGAAGGGGACTTTATGGTTATACAAACAAGCTAATGACAGCCCAAACTCGAATGATTTTCACGACATGTTTAAATTTATTAATATACCGTCTGTAGCTATCAAGTGGCGTACTACAAATAATTTAAAAGGCGACTAAAAGCAAGGGTCAGTAGTAAGATTTGAATTATTCAATGCTTCCTTAAAAATTGATTAGGGCAATAAATTGTCGTATTATGCAATGCCACTACCTTACACAGCCCGCTACAGTGGAACTCTTCTAGATGTATCTTATTGTTTTATTGGCCTGTAGTAATTTCAACATGTCATATTCAGACATGCGACACCTGAAATAATGCAGACGTTCAGGCAAATGTATTTCTCTTTAAAGGATAGTAATCCAAGAAAACGTGCATACAGAGATGCCAATCAAATGAAAACGATATCAAGTGACCAACTCTTAAGAGTAAGCAACACTAACAATTAGCTAAATAAATAAATATATTCGTGCTTAAGTTTTCAACCTGATATCTAAGCAACCTATTTTGCACAAAAGCGAAATTCTATCGTTTTTGGATGCCTTTGAGCTAAGTGGTTTTGAGGAGAGTAGAATGGGTACTTTTTTAGGAGAATAAAAAATGTGGGGACCGATAGGAATCCTTGCAATGATATATTTGTATCTCACTAAGAACCATTTTTATATTTATTCAATGTTTGGACAGAGGCCCTTTCAGGAAGGAGGATTTTCGGACTAGAAATTACTGCAAACGTGTGGACGAGGATTGAATCTGAAATGGGCAACATCATCGTATCTTGTTAGGCTAGCTACACTCTTGCTGTACCTCAAAACATAAATTTTGTTTACAACGTTTGTAAAATGTGCAGTCGATCGTTAATATATATATATGTCCTAAGCTGTTACATATAACGTTGCATCAATAGATTCATACAACCAATTAAAATCCAGTGTGAATTAACAACCTCTGATAAATCTAAATTCCCAGTGCACTGTGTTTTGTGTTATAGAATTAGACATGCTAACTCATTTTTCCCAGAAAACGTCTACATACTAAAAACTTGATTTATAAAAAGTCATTTTTGTACCATCACACAAAGAGCAGCTTCCTTGAAATCTGTAGTAAGACGATTTTGGCGATGATTTCTAGTACAGGCCAACGTCTTTCTTCATGTTATCTTTCCGCCATCCAGGGATCCTTTTGAATTCCTCACGATCCATTTGAAAAATGCTCTAAAGTTATCAAGAAAGCACATTATTCATTTTTTTCAAATCTGCCAACCTTATTAAAAAGACTAAATCAAGAGGTTCGCGATGGCACTGGGCAGTTCGGGTACGTCTGGTCCTCAAACATAGGGTGATAACCAATTACCGCAGGCCAGCAAACGAGATGAAGGGTGCAACTTGTGGTACTGGGTACAGAATTGAAAATTCATTAGAAATAAATGCGGCATAATGGCTGCCAAAAATTTGATCATTCAATGCCAATTAGACCAAATTTTGAAGGGGTCCCACATGCACCATCTCTGCAAAAATTTGGAGAAAAAAATGTGGTCCCTGTTTGAGCCCAAAAAAAGTAGGATGGAATTTGTTTTGATGGTTGAAATTTTTTTTCACACACGATGCTGATTATTGTTCAATGGAATCAGCAAAAAAAATCATGGGGACGCATTGGGAAGTTGGAATTTTAGGGAATTGAAAAAGTGTTGAAACCGGCAAACTACAATTGGCGTGGAATGACCCTCATGGATATAGTGTGTCAGATTTTCGGGACTCACTTTGGAGCTGCTCCTAATTAATGATAGCTATCACAGAAATAAGTTGCTTTCAGCGATACAAATCGCCCTTGTGAAATAGGGCTTAAATGAGCCATAAACAATAATTTTTTGGAAACATTAGCAAAAAAGATAAAACATCAATAGGGACTTGAATTTAATCTGTTATCTATTGAATAGTTGAACAATGCATTTCTGTCCGAGATCTTAACAGTTACTCATTTCTATAGAAATTTTAAAAGAACAGAAAATCTCGCAAGATAGTGCAAATCAGCAGGGACTGCTTTAATTACGGAGAACACGCTTCACGACCTACCGAGTGCACGGTTGGGAACAAACCTTAGCCTTGCCCGTAAAAACGATAATTAAGGAAAAAAAACTCACATAAAAATCTTCATCAGAGAGGTAAGATTCTAATCTCGATGGATTCACACCCTCTGGCAGCGGTCGTTGAATTAGTTCTTCGATTGAGAAGTATTCTCTGAAAAAAGATTTCAATCAATCAGTTAACTGTCTTCAAAACTAACTTTGAAAAACTAGAAAACTTTTGTACCAAATAATTTTGTCGAGGCTCGATGTTCTTGTTTTTTCGGATGAATTGAAGCTCTGGTTTCCTACATATTGTTTTTATTTCAGCATTTTTTTTCTACATTTAAACACTAAAAAGTTGTTTTAAGACCGGCCAAGAACTGTTTTGCATGACATTTTGAGCTGATAAAATCTTACCTGTTTTACTAACACAAACGAACATGTTCAAAACACGTTGCTTTACCTTCGAATTATTCAACTGAGGTTTGTTGTTGTTAACGAAATAATTCTGGAAGGAAGGATGCATTGACATTGCCAAAGGAAGGAACATTTTATTCTGTCAGACATCATGATAAAGACGAAGCCCGAGAACTCTTATGAACCGCATTCGTATCCTATACCTAGCTGACACTGTTTTGATTTTCTCTGATTAGGTTTAATTTTTTCGTATCTTTATATTTAATTGACGTTTTCTTCTTATCGTAACTTGTGCGAGTTTGATTCTTTTTAGCATAAGTTAAATAAAGTCCTCTTTTCTCGGAATTAGAATCTTTAGATTTTTAATTTTGAACTTTTTGGTAACTCTAACTTGTCAGCGTTGGAGAGGGAGCGTCATATAATTGCTATCTCTCTGTCTCCGACCCCGAATTTGGACCCTGTGGCAGGTTCATTTTCTACAGCATGTTCTTATACAGTGTGTTCTTACGGATAAAAAGTGTGTAGAAGAGAATTCTAATTCATACGACAAGAAGGGAGGAAGATAGTTTAAAAACAAATACTTTAAAAATTAAAGATCTTACCTGGTAAAGCCCTCCAGTTTCTTCGAGAGTAATTGCAACTTATCACTGTCTTCTCTACCATCCTATTGAGAAATGAAAAGTTTTTAAGAAGGCTTGAAAATAAGTGGGACAAGAGATTTTGGAAACAATAATTTTTTTATTAAAAACAGGTTATCACCAAAGTTTTCTTATATGATTTAAAAATGCAGAAATTTTAACACTCAATTTTATGACCTATCCTGTCAAGAGGTTCTGTGTCGAATCCATACTTTGAAGAGGGTATATATTGCCGTATCTGCCCCTAGTAAGCAAAGGGGTATCTGTTTCAAAATTATCGCACGGATGGACCAGATAACGAAAACAAATTGTCAAAACCCCTTTTATTGCAAAGTTGACTGCACAACATGAATAAATATTGTTATTATTTTACAAATTGAGTCCTTGATAGAACAAAATTATTACAACTGTTGTATTTTTTTAAATAATTCTATAAACTCTCTTCATTTAATTGCAAGAAGCGTAAAGAAAAACTGATTAAAATAAGAAGAAACGAGTGGCGTCGCTAGCTCGAAAAAACTAGGGTGGACAAAAATAAATTTTCTCGGCCTCGCCCTTCAGACTCTTGGAAAATCCATTTTCAGTAATTTTATCTATTTTGAAATTTTTTGACAAGCAACTTTCTCAAGCAGCAACTTTCGTGACGGTGGCTTGTTTAACAGTGCGGAAATCGAAATTGATCTGATCAGCCCAACCCCCCCCCCCACCCCAAAGTTTTTTCAAAGGATTTCGAGAAATTAAAAAATCGACTTCTGGGAAATCTGGGGTGGACATGTCCATCCCAGTCCACCCTGTGGCGATGCCACTGATAGACACCTCCATCTGTCATTTAAGATCACTTTTAAGTATCATAAATTCTAATATCATGATACATAAACTAACATTCTTTAACAGGATAGTTCACTCTATGTGAATTTAGTATCCCTTGACCTGTCAAACTACTTAAACAAACAAAATTGGTAACGCTTGCTGCTCTGTGTGTGCTACTATGGTGTTTTAACCTATGTTGGTCTAATCTTTTTCGTTTACCAATTCTCAATGCTTACTCTTCTCGTATATCAGTGTCTGTGTGCGTGCAAAAGGCAGTAGCATCACGTTGAGAAGACACCAAAGACATTTTCCAAAACAGTTGTGTCAGACATTAGCATTCTAGAAACTGTAAAAAGGCCGGGGTAAATTATCGAAATGCCTCCTCCCTAGAAGAGGGCCCACCCGAATAAACCCTTCACCCTGAAAATAAAAATTGTCAATAAGCCCTCACTTTCGAAAAAGTTACACCCCCCCCCCCTCCCCATATGACAGTCTTGGCCTATTGATAAGCGCCAACGGGGGCCTAATCGAGATACAACAAAAAAATACACCAATTTAGATCATGGTAAATAAACCCGTTCAGCGGAGATCCCCACTCAAAATTAAAAGTCTCAATCAAATCATCCCCAAGCTTAAATCTTTAAAGAGGTTATTCGTAGGATTACTGTAGCTTTTTCTATGATATTGTTAGCATGTTCACGTCACTTGTAATTGATAGCCTAAACTTCCCGCAACAAAACGGCCCCGAATAGAAGCTAGGCCAAAATCTTTAGCCGAGAAGACAAGAAAACACACAGCTGTGTTCAAATTGGATATCGTAAAATATAAGAAAATCGAGAAGAGAATTATATAAGAAAGGATACATGGTCACGACAATGTAAAACGTGCAGCTATGAAAGCAACGAAAAAAGTGGGAAAGAACATCAATCAGCCAGATCTGACTCACAAACTTGGAGAGATGAATGGTGACCCACCTCCCCCTTCGTTTAGCTGGTTAAGATTGTGTATTCGAAGATAAAACATCTTGACTCGTTTGATATACAACTGTTGCTGGCAAGTGCGCAACAGCCCAGAAATTAACGGTTGCTAGACTAACTTTTGCCTATTGGAAAAAAAATGAATAATTGTGATACATGCTATACGTGAATGTAATCGGGTGGTATGACTGAGTATGGAAAGCATCATTCGCGATGAAACCAAACCCTTTCAAATGGCATTGGCAATGGATGAGAATGTCTTTAACAACATTGATATCACAAGCATAAACGTATTTGAAATCTTCCTAGATTGATTCTTCATTTCTTTATTTTTTGCATTAGGGTATATAAAACGATTTATACAAATAATTGAGATTTCGTTTTTGCAACCTGCAACAATTACCGCATGTTACTACTAACCACATGAATGCAATCAATTTTATTGGAATAGAATATCATATGACACAAGTTAATTTCACCAGTCTCTACTTTAATCAACAAAGTGGCATTCAGCATCAACAAAACACCGACATTTACAAAATATAAACAACAATTAAGGTCAAAATTTCCCATGTTGATTATAAAATAAATTGCAAATCATAAACTTTTCTCATTATCATCGTAAATTGCTGTGAAATAAACAGACTTGAAATCTTTTGAAAATTTAACAGAAGATGATGGTTCGTTAAGCGGCGTGGCCCCATAAAATTAAGTGAAAGGGAAAAGAATTGGGGATGGGAGTGGGGAGGGGGAGGGGCAATTATCCGATCATAATCCTGCCCTGACCATGTCACGGATCTCCTTTTCGAACCAGAAGCAGGGTATCGTTTGGCTTTTTAACAGGCAATGTTGTGGTAGATATATTTGTATTACGTAAAGACGAAAGTTTTCCAAATAGTTTCAAAACCGCGACAACAAAGGAGATGATATATGATAGAATTCATGTGACTGCTGTTAAAAGGGATTTTAGTTAACAACATTTTTGCAATTTTAGCCACAATTTCTCATACATAAGCATACTTGTGGATAGAACATAGATTTTTAAGCTGTCTCAAATCACAACAAGGTACAGATTTCGATAAACTGTTAGCAATTTAGAATATCCCCTCTAATTTCCAGGATCTACATTTCGCTATAGACGAGGCATTTAGATTTGGGCGTATACTATAATTTGAGTCACGCATGTTGAATCCGGCCACATGCCGCTGAACAAGACCTGCCCAAAGTTTACCATGTCCATATTCATTATAGCAATAAGGTTTTGCAGGAGTGCTCAATGTGGTATTAAACATTGTTTGTGCATCCATGAATTCTTGTTTTGACACGAGTTTCGTAAAAGCTGATAAATTTTCGGCTGAAATCTCTGAATAAAGAAGTGAATGAAATCTCCACTGTGTTTACATACATCACTAGAAATTCTAGATAGTAGCACAATGCAAAGCAAAATGGTAGATGATCAGTAACTAACTGGTCCCAATCGAATTCACGTGAGCTATATGCATCGGGGCATGTGCCCGTGCGTCTCAGCAACCATGTTAGCACTAATTCCCACGAAAATAAAACAAGAACGTAACAAAGATTCCTTAAAACTGCACAAAACCTTCCTTTAAACTTTTTCAAGTATATAACTTCAACGAGCAGGCTTCCAACTCCATACATAATAACGATAAACACTCGGTATCTCCCGTGGAGTATTGTTTGACATTCGGAAAGGACTTGAGAATCATGTATCGCCGAACGTCGGAAATATTTTTCATACAAAACGGCATGTATACAGTAAATGAACATTCGCTTGAGAAAATCCATGGCCTTTCGTTGGGTACGACGACCTCTGTAGATCCTCAGGAGTTTATAACCGATCACTTAGTAGGCCTAGCGAGCACTTAGCCCACGAAATGATTAAAGTTTCCACCAAAACAGAAGCTGTAGCGAGTCGTTAAGATGAAGCAGGCACGCGGAAACAGTAAACGAGGCACCTTTTTGCGATTATAAGAACTTGTATATTGCTAAATAGCGACGCGAACTAGGACATTGCCTAAATCCACAACCTCACTTCTTCGACATGCTCCACAGGCTAACAGCTTGTCTTGACAATTGATCTTATTATTTACAAGGCCCTTTGCTCGTGACAATCATTAAACAATTCACATTGTTTTGAAATCCTTTGATGAAAGCATAGGGAACAGATGAAGCGACTTTGTTTTCACGGAAGTGAGTTGAATAGCAGTCGTCAAAGAAAACCAGGCAGCCGTTACTTTCTTTACACTCTTTTTAAATATGATTAGGTAATAATCAAATAATAATAATAATTAGAAGTAACGATACGTTATGAAATGCATGCGCTTGAGGAAAGGAAAAATGCCAAAGTTAAGTTGTATGATGGCGGTACACAGAAATGGACAAAGACAAACACAAGAAGTACTTGATTATCACAAGGATATCAACAATAACAGAACAAAACAGCTTAGTAACACAACTTATAAGCTGCCAAACTCCAGGTGTAGAGACAAAGTTTATTTTGAGAATTTTAGGAATTTTTGCCTGTAATAGAACAGAAGCTTTCAAAATTCCCATCTTTATACAGAAGGCTAGGTTCGCCATGAATAAATTTATTCCCCACATGCACAAGCAGAAGACTATGTTCAGGAAGTTTTTCAAAGTGTACAGCCTACAGTACAATACCTTGATATCAAATAGAGAAATGGTAATAAAACCATGACAAATGGGCCTAGCTATTTTCTATTATTCACCTCAAGAGATAGTTGCTACTATTCACATCTATTCTGCATCTGCAACTGCATCTATTCACAATTTTACCTGGGCCAGACCATCGCAATCGCGTCAGTCAACTCGAGACAGCTTTGACCACAGGAAGTGAAGCCGGGAAAAATATCATTTGTACGGCAAGAACGGAGAGGTGCTGTACAAACAATGTTATGAAACGTGCGAAATTAAGCAAAGAATTCAGGCGAAAATTAAGTTTTAAGTGATTAAACTGTAAAATATGAAACACCTACGAACGTGAATAATTGAATTTCAAGGAAAATGGGAAGGTAATGCATAATTCTTGGCATTAATAGTGATGGTACCGATCGTTGTTTTTGGAGGATCTACAGTCTTTTTTGCAGTCTCTAAACATTTTTAAGCAAAATGGTTAGGAGGCATGCTATCGCATGCAATAATAACATTATATATTTAAAATGGGTAGCCTATAATAATTTATCTACAAAGAGAAAAATTCTTTATAATAGGGCTCACTGTCAAAGTAACGTAAAAATTAAATTCAAAAGCTAAAAGAAAAAAGTACATAAAAGCATCAGATTAAGAACAAGTAGATTGAAATTCAGGCTGGCTGTTCTTGATTTGTTCTTAAATCATTAGGGTGCAAGCAGTGCTAATGTGATCTAGGGGAGGGGAGGGGCCGAGGGGGTGTTCAGGCAGGGCAGACCGGTTTTGCCACTTGGAAGGATTTGTCCCTTTCTTCGGGAATTTTGGTCGATTAGAAGGAAAAGGGGAGAAATTATAAATATGAAGATTTAAGAAGAGTTTTCTAAGAAATTGGGATGTAATTTCTGATTTAAAAATTAGAAAATGGGGTTGTTAGTCAGTAAGTGGGCCAATTACATAGGAAGATCCATTATTTCACCCCACGTTTCACCCACACATTTTTTGTGTTGGAAAGTGATCCAACGTTCGTGGTCAAACGATCCAACATATCATCCTCCGCGCAGAACGAAAAAGGACTGGGTAAAAGGTCGCGCTGAAGGCTGCACAGTTTCGCAACATTTAGATCCGAAAAACGAAAGGCAATCACCGCCTTATCTTTTAGGACGAGCGTTGCATCTCTCATCAAAGCCGTGGCCTAAATTCGCCCCCTTGCACTTTCTTGAAGCTCCTCGGTGGCGCTTTATGGCTCTTCTCGTGCACAGAATTCGTTTTATTTCGCTATATTTTCAATAATTAGTGTAATTGATTGTAAGCAAACGAAACCAGCCCGAGAAAATAACAATGATGAGATGGGATGATTGAGTTTTGGTGCTCTTTAACCAACTGCGCGGGCGCAGAGGAACAATGTTGGCTGAGGTTGGCAAGCGGTCAATCAGTTTCATCCATTGACTGCTTTTGTCTCTGTTTTAACCCTATCCAGGTTGGGGAGGGGGGCTCGTTCAGTGCTCTACATTACTTAATTAATCGAGCAGTGCTCTACATTGGTAGACTCAACTAGCACGTTGCTTTTTGGCTTTTAGTTTCTATTTATATGAAGTATAAATTTTTTTAAAAAAAATTAAAAAAATTAAATTGGAGGGAATTTGGCTGTTTTTTCACAGTGGTCAAGGACAACATTTAAGGAATCTTTTGATGCACTTAACTCATCTAACAGTTTATTGCATATTTAGAGATAATTCGTGGTGTTCTATCAAGTAATGTGGTACAAAATTACAATTTCTAGAAATATATTTTTATGATTGTGTATATTTCTATTGTCACTACGGAAGTTTCGCTTCGGAAGTTACAAAAAGTTTCGAAATTAAAGAAGGGGAAGTGTTGAAACTGAACAAGGGTAAATGTTCAAACCGAAAAAGGGAAAGTGTTCAAACTACACAGAAAAAATAAAGCTCGTGTGTTCAAAACAACGCCAGGAACAATTTCTTCAGTAAGTTGAAAGCGAAAATAACAGGGAAATTTAGTAATAGGGAAATAGGTATTAATAAGTATTTGTCGCCCTTTTGAAAGCAATTTTAAGTAAAGAGAAGGATATTTTCGGGAAACTGATCGAGCAAAAAGTGGGTGAGGTGCAAATTGGATGAGACATCTTTCTTTGCCTACAAGTTTGAAAGTTCGCCGAAAAAACATCCCACGGGCCGAAGATGGCATAAAACTCCTTGTTTTTGAAATTAAATTTGTTCGGGGGACTCACAACATTGTTCAAAGTTACATTTTATTTTACAATAGGGCCTCAGCTTGTTCTACATTGCTCTTAACTTCTGACCAATTTTGAGGCTCATGTTCTTAAAAAATTGCTCTTATTGAAAATGAGTGCATCATTTTCGTCTAAGCAAATGAAGAACTTTCAGGTAAATTGTCGCTATAGAAAATATTTTTAGGACCAAATGATTCAGAATAGATAAATTAAAAGATTAACAAAACGATTCAATTTAATTTCAACATTGTTTGTGAAAAAAATTATCTAAAAAAGGACGCGACTCACTTTCCATCATGAATGCTTGCCCTTCCCCTTAGCTTCAACACCTCCAGAGAGTAAAGCCCTGGCCAAACGAGCAAACATTTCACCCAACATTTCACCCAACATTTGGCACAACCGTTTTTGGGATACTCGGATTGAGTCCAAGACAACCTAAGCCTGCCTTCCCTGATCTTGAAAGCAACGCTTTTCTTTTCCCCAAAACTCTATTCATCTCCTTTACGGCTTCGTCGTACTCATCTTTACTCACTAAATCTCTTTCTTCGTACTCTTCCATTATCCAATATTCTTCAGTCGTCCAAATCAAGTCTACGCTCTTCTTCTTACAATTCTGATCTCTGCTTCACGAACTCAAACTTGGCGTGCAGCGCTATTCACATTTATAATTTTTTTACAGCGCTTGCCTGAAGCTAACAAATGTTGGGCAACCCGGCCAAACGAGCCAACAACGCCCAACAACACCTTGAACAATGGGGATTATTTTAATCACCATCCAACAGCCTCCAACGGTTTTGAGCAGTTTTAAATCGATCCAACATTTCACCCAAACATCAAAGACATTTCACACCTGATAATTTTATTTGAGCTGATATTGCAAATTGGGGGGGGGGCATCGTATATTCTTAAAATGGAATTCATTACTTTATTAGGCCCCCTTAACCACGAGGCCCTGGTACATTTTGCCCTAAACCTCTCCCCCATTTCGGCTGCCCTGTTTATTGTGCCTGGAATTATAGTGCCTCCCCATACCCAAATTTACATGTTACGCCCTTTCCCTTTATCTTTGTTCAAAACAAAATATACCAGAAATAATAAGATTTATAGGGCTGGATACAGGGTTCAAGCATGGGGGCGTACTCCCTCCGATGGAGATAATCTCCGACGAGGCGAAACCAAAGATAGGGGTCTAGGGCCTAGAAGACGTACACACCCACGTGTAGGTGGAAAGTATATTCTATATGGGGTACTTTTTGACAGTTTGGGCAAAATAGGTTCTGAATTAGGTTCTTAATTTCTACCGAGTAGGTTTTGTTGTTGATTATCAGAAAGTAGCATTAAATCTGGTGTTTTCTTCATTCTAAAAATTTATCAGTGTACCGATGTTGGCAAAAGTCCACCAAATATATTTCATCGATGATATAGAACTTCATAAAATAGCAGGCCCATAGACAGCTAAACTGGATTGGGGGGGGCATGGATAGAAATATAGCTTTTTCTAAACCTGCCTTACGAAATACTGTCAGATCAAGCTGCGCTTATAAGATCTTCAAGCAAAATTATTGGGGGGCATTGCCCCCTGTCCCCAGTGTCTACGGGCCTGCAAAATAGTAGCAATAATTGTTTTATAATAACTGTTCAAATTTAATATACGTTGTGCATTATCAGTGTTATTTTAACAATTCAATTTTCTTTCATCGTTCTTGTTTTTGGCAACAAAGTATATAGATTAAATGGTTAAACCCCACATATAAGAACCTGTTGGAAATTGTTTGGCTAAATAGGCTCTTATATTTTGAACTTGCTTCTGTTGACAAGCAGATCATCTGAAGTTTTGACAAGCACAGACGCTTAAAAAATGTTGCACTTTGTTTTAAAAAATAAGCCCTTCGATAAGATGCTTGATTCAAAGCTTGATGAGGTCACTGTCTTTCAGTTTGAACGTCAACTTTACGAGGTGTTTTCGTTGGCCTTTTCGGTACTTTTAATTTGTACCCGCATGTTTATGCCCATTAACAGATATCAAATTTTAGCTGCGGTGATTTTACGCTTTAAAATGTACAACAAGCATTGACATTAATGGAAACATCTTTTAAATTCAAGAATACATTAACGATTTATTTGACTATTCGTAACGAGATTCTATAATATTTGCTACTAGGAAAATGAAAAGAAGAGCAATAAGTCATAAAAACATTGGCTGTTAATATAAAACTTCTTGAGAGAGATGACAGCGGATAGAAAATATATTGATCAAGATGTATTGATCAAGATGCATTGATGGGGCGTCTCTAGAACTGGAAAACCGGGTGCTAATCTGGACAGTAGTTGTGGGACTGAACCCTAAATCTTATAATCGCTCCAATTGCTATCGTATAATTTCACGCATTTTGAAATGCCCAATAATATTGGCTAAACATCGTTCACTAGAGTTTTTGAAAGCAATTATCCCCTTTATTATCATTGACAACGAAATTAACATATTCAGGTCAAATTTTGCCATCACTTAAAATTTTCTCGAAACAGCGTTAAACACGCAGAGAACTGTTGCAAAAGTGAAATATGTATAAAATTCAGTTCTCACTGTAATAGATAATTCAACGTGGAACGAGGGCAAACAGCCCTGAAATAAGAGCAGCTGATTACCATTCAACTCAAAGGAAAATAAAGATCTGTTTGAAAACATCTGCATACGTACTTTTGCATAACAAGCAATCAAAGTTTTATATAGCGTGTACTTATCAGACTGACCTGCAGTTGTTTCTACTACGCATATTCTTTGTCTATTTCCTATTGCTGTCTTATGGCTACAAATTAACTTAGTGCAAAGAACCTAAACTCTCTATATCTTGGTGTTTTCTTTCTGTGAGATTAAGGGCAACCTTCAAAAGCCACAATCCAGGTCAAACATTTTCGGATATGAAATATGGGAGGGTTTAGTGTTTGAAAATAACTACGTGAAAAAATGGGCACAGCTGCGCTGAACTTTGAAAAAAATACAGTCCTTTGAAAAACATTATTCATTCTGTGGCCATTTTCCAAATTGAGATTAAAAAATTGAGGTAGTCTGCTTAGCTTGCTGTAGAGACAGCGGTACACGAAATCTGCGGAATACAGACACTTGCTTGAGGCTGCCCAGGAAAAACAATGAGCATAGTCTTTCTCGTTTAGAGGTGCAAAAGTATGGAACAGCAATCCAGCATAAGAAGAAAAGGCCATCTCAATATATGCCTTCAATGGCCTTATATCATAACGTATTTTAGGTATCTAATATTTCAGTCTTCGACTATGATTTGGGTTACATATTTCTTATTACTAGTTAATCAATTTTGCTACCCACCTAAATATTCGAATTGAAAATGAAATAAAAGGATTTAAGGACTATCGGTACTTTGCATTAAATCATCAAAAGACGAAACCTTGCCTATAACTGGTAGTAAGCTCAAACGGCAAGTTCGCAAAATACTAAAATACCCCCCCCCCCCCCCTTCCAGCCATTCATGAAAGCACTTTTTTGCTTTGCAAATGGGCTTTTAAAAAAAACGAAAGACAAACCTCAATTTGGATTTCCGTGATATCTTCTTGCACAATCCAGTAAGGGAACAGGTGAGTAAATTGTTCAGGTTCAAGTCCAGCATCAACAACGTAACAGTGCGACAATGGGCGTCCAACCTCTGTTATGATATGAACAAATGAGCATTAAGATTTCTAAAGAGGTAAAGCAAAGCTATAGAGCAAGGTCTAGTTGCTCCAATGAATACAGTGATTAAAAAAATGCAAATGAACTCACCCTCTCAAAGCTACCTACTAGAAACAATAGACATTCTAAATCTTACAAGCAATGCCTATTTTAAAGATCCAACCAATTCCTAATAGTTCCTTTTCAAACCAACATTGTACGGTTTGAAGCTTTGCGCAAAACATTCGATACATTGGCGTATGAGCATCTGCCTTAAGATATGTAACTTTGTTTACTGTCAAACGAGCCAAATAAGTAAAGGGACGTGCGGTATACAAATTCGCGTACCTTTTGCATATAGAACCACACTTTCCATGGCTTTCCTTTTATCTACATCCCAACGCATTCTTTGTGCATCTGAATTTTCACTGTCCTCCTCCTCAGGCCACCAGCCAAGCCACAGGTACAACTCGTGAATTGCATCGATAATAAAAATACCTGGAATATAAGGACAAGGGTTGGCAATTGACAGAAAAGGTACAATAGAAAAACACAGAGCGAGCGAAAACAGAGCGAGTGAAAGAAGGGCCAGTGAAAGAAGGGCCAGTGAAAACAGCGTCAGTGAAAACAGGGCCATTGAAAACAGGGCCAGTCCAGACAGAGAAATTCAAAGCACTACTAATACTCTGTTTTTAAGACCTTTTGTGTAATTGCTTAGTGGTCATATAAAACAACCACTGCAAACTAGAAAAGGGAAGGAGCACGCTTTGAAGAATGTTTGGAACTGCACCATATATCTAAAAGAAAGTGTTCGAAAAAAATTCATTTTGAAAAGAGGATTAACTTTTCATTGTCAGTCATATTCACGTTTTAACTCAATAATCCCACTAAACTGTCTTACGCATTCTGTATCTTGGGATTTTCCATTTAAACAAGGCCATGACATTCCCATTATATCTAAGTCAACATTAAAAAATGCTTTGAAGACTGGAGCTTATTATGATAAACATTCAAACTGTGCACTCATTCACAAAAGGTAATTCACAAAGACTCGTCTTACCTGGCTGACTAGAATCATAAAGGTCATCTTGCAGAAATGGAAAAGGACATTTTTCCTTTGGGTCAATTGATGGGTTGATTATTTCACTAGCAACGAATTGCCCTGATGTGCTGGTTAAATGAAAGCATCTTGGAACAAAGTCCCATTTATTGTTTAAATCTGCAAAATCAAGAAAACAAAATACATCAAGGATATCAATATATTCATAAATTGGTGCAATGATACAGAATTATCAATATCAAATATACATATCCATGTAATCTCATTAAAGAACTAGTTTAACCAAAAAGTGTTATAATGGTAACGAAGAGAAATCGTAACTTTTCTAGAAGAAGGTGCATCCCGCAAACCCTACTTAGCAAGTTTCATTTGTGCTGTTGGTACAACCAGCCCTACCAGCCTCCAAGCAACATAAACAAAAACTGAAAACCAGTAGAGCAAATGCCTGGTCTTGAAAGTCTCATAATGAATACTATTTCAACATTTTACCAAGTCTCCCTGGACCAATATTCAATCATACTTCAAGATAGTACTATCATTTTCTTCACCTGTTAATAAACTTCCGTAGTCGTCTTCACCACCAACAGCAACCCAAAATACCTCTGGCTCGTGCCCTTCCTCTATCTCCGTTAGGAAAATCTCTTCCTTGTTGGAAAGAAGTGCCTCCTCTGGGTGACTATAAAGGGAAAACGTGGTTATCAGCTAGCAGTAGAGGAATCATTATCGAGTAACTGCAGATTCTACTCACTATTACAATTTGAAAAAAAATTATAAACAAACATTTTCTATCCTAAGTACAAATAATTCAATAAAAATCGATTAAAATTTTCTTTCTACTGATCCCCTTCTACTGATTGTTGCATTTGTCCAATCAAAGTTGATATAATACTCATAAAATTCGACGTAGCGAAAATGAAAAGTCAAAGGAAAGTATAAAAGATTGGTTTACTGGAGTGCTTTATGACACATTATGATTCTGGGGAAACTGCTCATACTTTTTTAGAATTTATCGATACATGGAAACCTACTTTTAGTTTCATAATTAATGGCCCGCCCTGTTTTTTAGTAATTTGCGCAGCAACTCAAACAATTCGCCCATTTTTGCAGGATCAATATTTCAGAGCAACTTATAGAGACACTTTATATATGACATGGTGTCTAGGGTACTGTCATATATATTATCAAAGACTCGTATGGCATTGAAAAACTATAAAATTTTTAAATCTTAACATCATAACAATTTCTTGTTTGAATTTAATATCTTTTAGGGCTCACATCATGACAATTTGAATATTTTGATCTCTCAGCCAGCTGCACAAATCGTATTAAACTTGTCGCCTCATATTCAAAACAAATGAATTTAATAAAAGATTGCTGAGTAATTATAGCGAAACATAGAGCGAAACAGCTCCGAATTACAACATGGCTTGCAGGTTGGCATTCATATCGTGGATTTTACCACTGAGATACAATAATTGACTGTGCTTATAGATCGTGCATATATAAAAGTTTTGAAATTGCTTTTGTTTATCACAAGCTAGAGCATTGCACTGTTTTATTGAAAGTAGCTTTGACATTATTGCTCTCCAATTCAGTTAAACTTAAGACTTAAAATCTAATGATTAAGGTTGTCATTCTTCGAACACCCTAGACAGTTTCTTGCATAATATCAACGCGAGAAACAAATCATTGGCGAGCGACAGCTGCAGTTACTCACTAACATTTCTCTAAAATCAGTAGTGAGGATGGGACGCGGATTACAGATCCAAGGGTCTGTGGCTTAAGTCCATGACATGATCAAAATTTTACTTAGAGTGAAGAGAGTCGTTAGCTCTCTGCTATAACAGGCAGAAAAATCACGTCGGTCATGTGGTCACGTCGATAGACAGAGCGAAGATAATGATATGGCTGCTAAGTGTCCTAAATTCTGTCTTCGGAAACTAGATAGCAACAAAAACGAATAACGGTGTGCATACACACTGTTTTCTTATAACTTACTTTTCAATAAGTCGATGAACTGCATTGAGAGCAGTGGCTCTGGTTGCATCGGAAGATTTGCATCCGTGCCAAAGGAATATTTCCGCCTGTTGGCATAATACCAGGACAAAACTTGATCTCGACCTGAGTGACGTAGCACTGTGCATAAAAGAACTAAGATTGAGTACTGTAACATCTTTCATCAAAACATATAACAATGCAAGTCGCAAATTAAGCAGTGAATAGGGCATTGCGAACGCACAGTGCAAAGATTAATCGCAGTCGAACAGATTTTTTATAATACCGTAAATTATAGAAAAATATCTTATTTCAAGAAAGCCCCCACAGAACAATAGCTATACAGTATCACTTTCTTTATTTCATTGAAAAAAATATGTCATTTTTATGTCGACCTTTGAGGAAAATACTAAACTTTGAAATAAGCCCCACCCTCGAAAAAGTTTCCCATCCCCCTTGAACAAGCCGCCAACCAAAAAATCATTTTTGCAAATAAGCTCCCGGGGGCTTATTCGAGGATTTACGGAACTGAAAGACAAGGAGCAAATAATCTCTTAAGGAAGCACTATCAGAAACCGCTTTGCAAATTTTTTCATTGATAAAATCACGAGACAAACCAATAACACAAAATGTTACAAACATGAATCTCTGGCTAATATTCATAATACAAAGTCGTTCGCATTGAAGTATCTTGAATAGGAATAAAACAAACACAAAGAAAGAGTAACTCATAATAAAAAATATTTTTATTTACTCAGTGTGAAACCTGGGGCTATTTTACAGACCAATTAGGTGAAATTGGAGAAATAATAATTGCCAAAAATAATAACAAACAAAAGTAATATCATGAAAAACATACCTTACGGGGACTTGCAACAAACAAGCTTCATTTGGATTTTCATTTCGTACGCAGTAGAAGCGCACAGTAGATCGATCTGTGATGCAATCATATGTTTGCTTAAGCATGTATAGAAAAATCAAATATATTAATGGATTTCTCGATATAAAGTTTGTTCCATTGAAAATAAGAACACAAAATGACAATCTGCTCCCGTTACGGTCGCTGCAAGGTTTAAAAGGAAAGACAAGTTCCTTGTTATGTAAAATTGAAAAATAAGCTAAAAAAATCTAGAAACTCTAGAAAAGGATCTGCCTAGCAAATCTCTTTGTTATTTTGCCATTTTTATTACACTTTAATTCTTCGAGAGTGCAGCATGGATGGAAGTCTTTGGTGTTATTCTGGTTCATCTCAAAAGATATAAAAATCTAAACCAGAAAACTGAAATTCATGTGGAAATGTCTTACCACTAAATGCTACTTGATCCGTCTTTGATTTTCGTCTAGAAACAAAAAGGGGACGAGCTTTGTAAATGCAACACAAACACAAAGCAGTTTCAATGAAAGCTAGAAAAAACCTAAATTTTAAACTAATTGTTTAACCCGAATAAAAAAAAGCAAGGTTAAGAAAAGAATCTGATGATAAAAAGTAAACAACAAGTAAAACAAAATATCTTGTTTTTAGTCCACACACGCAAACTGTATTTACTAAATGCATTTCTACAAAATTCGTTAAATTGATCTGAAACCGCTATAGAAGAAATACTGGTCAATCTACTGTATCCTGAAACCAGAAAAGCAACTAATACAATAGAGAACCCAAACCTCTAAATCAACATTTCTAGGAGACCTATAGAAGCCAGTTGGGAAAATAGTAAACAAAGAAAGCATCAAAACTACCTAAAATTGCAACAGCTAAACTTGTAAACTATAATTCTACTTAAAGCGATCTAGAAGGAATCAACAAAAACAAGATTCATCAATTTACACAGCATTACAATATTGCAGTCTAAGCAATATTCACAGAAATTGGCTTTCATAACTCACTTTCCAGCGTGAATGATCATCCCTCCATCAAATACATTGAGAAAACATGGAGGTTCCTTCCCTTGGATCACCCGCACCTGCAGAAGCAATAATAGTGTAATTGTGCATTTAGAGGCTAAAAAATATAAAGCAAGTTGAAAAGCGTAAGAATACTTAGACAAAACGCAAGTGCAAAATTACCAACTAGGATTTTTGTCTAGAAGCTGATGTAACCAAATGGAAATGTTTCTAGAAATGTAGCTAAAATTTTGCCAGCAATGAGCACTTGAAAGACCAGATTATGAAACGTCAATATCTTGAGTGTTGATAATCACCGATTTGTGGCTTTAGATTTTCATGAAAATTTCCCTGTTATATTTGCTCCCTGAATTTCCAAAAATCTTTAAATCCTGTTTTTTGAAAACAAAATGATTCGTACTGAGAATGAGATGATTCACCTATGTGCAGAAGGTCTTCATCTCTGAACAAATTGAGTGCAGAAGATTCTAAACAAAAAAGAGTGTCGATGCCTTTGACACTTTATTTTGTTTGGAATCTTCTGCAATCATTCGAAGAAGTAACAAGATGTGGATAGCTTACATGTGGTCCACGCTCCTCGTCTAAGTCTACAGTCATTACAGCAGTGGCTCCTTGCTCGGTTACCGAACAATCATTACCAAGCCAAAAGAAGTAGGCACAACGATGACGCCCTGATGCTTTAGCCTCTTCTATGTCCTTGAGCATCTTCATTACTCGAGAAGCTACAATACTGTATTCCCACCGTATAACATAGCCTTCACCTAAAAGGAAACAAGTAACCAGTATTACGTTATCAACAATGTGAAGATCTTGATTCCTTTATATTCATTTATGTTGAGAGAATGACATTGTTCGACACCTTTGCCAGTCATGACGACTAGGCTAAAACAAACTATCACACATTAAGTGCCATACTTCATTAGAAAAGATTTTTTATCATAAATCATTCGGCATTTTTCGCTTCAATGGACGACCCAGCAACTTTAAATGATTGTTTTAAAAATGAAGAAAATTGCTTAAAAAAGGAAAGCATGTTTACAGTAAATTACATAAGCTACCGCTGACGTGGGCCTTAGCAAAGACATATGTGCTAATAACGCAGCCGATGTAAACAACTGGGCCCGTATCTAACAAAATTGTTTTTAATTGATAACAGTTTTCAATTGACTTCAAATTAATACACTAAACATGGGGCAAGTAGAAGAACTTGTGTTCATATGTTCTATCGTTGTCGATGGAATTATTTTTGACAAAATGAGACTCTTGTACACAGCAAAACAGCAAAGGTGGCCACTGTGGTTTGATAAAGACTCCCTTTTTAGTAATTAAAAATATATTCATTTGAAAAGACCTACCTGAGTGGAAATGACCATTGCTGGCTTCCGGTAGCAATGTGCGAAACCTTTCAGTCACGTGCCATACTTGGACATGGCGAGTAATTATGTGATAGCCTTCGGAGCCTTTTGGTTTTCCGCATCCTCGATCGATCTCCGTTCCTTCGAAAACCGGTAGTATTGGTACACATTTTGGATCTAACATCGTTTTAGGATCAACTGGTTGGACATCGGCAACGTTCACATCCTGCAAGTACAAAATTGTTACATGCAATTCTAGTAGAAATATATGACAGTAGTAGCCTGTCAGCAAATCTTATCTATCAAGTGTTTATTTCCTGAGTTGATCAAAGGGGTTTTTCCAGTCATCTTTTTCAAATGAGATTGAAAATCATCAATGGCTAAACTGCTTCATTTTTTGGAGTTCTTGTATTCGCTACAATGGAAAAAACTTAGCCCCATTTATTAACAAGCAACACTCTTTCCTTGAAACAAGATCCCTTCAATACCATGTTCCTAAATCAGGGCTCTTAGATGATCACAAGCTACAAACGAATTTAGGCCACTATCAATGCCATACTTCTTAAAAGCAGCGTTAAAAGTCATTTCCAGTGGTACAGAAAAAACTGGGCATCAAATACATAAACAGTATACAACACACACCTTGGTTAATACTCCAACTGTCTGCGGTCCGCCTTTCATTCGTATTATTCTTGATTCATCAGGCCAGTCACAAAATTTTTCTTTAAAAATCACCCATTCAGCTCCCTCATACATTGATAAAAATATACTATGCTGGGGCCTGGGAACTAAGTTTTCTTTGTCCTGTAAAAACTTATGTACACTAAGTTTTCTGTTAATACTTTGTTTCCTTGTTGGCAATTCTGTTGTGGTAAGCGAAATTTTCCTAGATTTTCCATGGTGATGAGGAGTTGAAGCTGATATAGGCCTATAGTAGCCTTGCTCGAACTTCTCACGGGCTAATTTCATGATCTTTTTTCGCACATTCGACATGGTTTGGCGTCCAATCCACACGTAAACTTCAGTCAAGAAGTCAAAAACATAGGCCTGTAAGAAAGAGGGGACATTATTTTGCAAGAAGCAAGAGCAGAAAAGCAATACAAAACTATTCAATCTACATTATAGCTTGAAAAAAGGTCACATGGTACGAGGGAAAAAAGCGAATTGTAAAAAACGTTTCGAGCATAGCACGTTATCAAGACAATATCATCATGTCGTTAATGGACTACGCTTAAATATTCAATTTTATGAATTTGCTTATTTTCCTCGTACAATTTTTAAAGTTATATTGTCACATTATATTGTACAAAATGCAAGCTAGTTTATTTACAAAAACATGAATATCATGATTGTCAAATGTTTTAACGGACTTTAATGGCATATACGTGCATAAAAATAAATAGACAGGACATGAAATCGACAAACAATTGCTGATATAAAAAACTATTAATTTTCGGTATAACATTTATCAAAATGCTTGTTGACAGAAAATTGTTGTTATGCTTTCGAATCAAGCCCAAGACATGGCAAAAAGCAATCATTAAATGACACAAACACTTTTAGATTCCTTCAATTAAAGGCATATTGGAAAAATTACGAAAATATAGCAAAGTAACAAAACCCATGAATGAACATACTTCATCAGTTCTTAGTATCTCTTTACTTGGTGATCTCTGGCACATATCATAAACTGGGACCAATTCGGGTGGTTCAGAATCTTGTAAACTATACGCCATCGATGTGTTCATCATATTTCGCTCGTATTCCTCGTCATCGTCAGTTTGATCTAGCATGACAAAACAGGAAAGGTTACATAATAGTTTATGCACTTTTAATTCTCTAGATATACTAGTTTTGCAATTAAATGGAAGCTTTGCTTAAAAGAAGAGAGACTGCTCTTATATCATACAGTATTTTAGGCAAGAATAAAATCTCTCGAGTATTTAAAAACAAGACTTATAGCCAAAGCAATTTAAAAGAAACATAGTCTGGTGCTTTGAGCAATCTTTTTTAGCTTTGTCAATAGGCTAGTTTTAACATTTGTAGTAAACAAATATCTATTCTGGCTGGGAATATGAAAAAATACCTACAAAAATTTCAGGAACGATGTAAGAAAACCCTAGTTTTATGAGTAATCTTTACAATCACGAACCTTTAATGTTTGTTCTCCCTTCAGAACCAAGCATTCTGAACACCCTGCTTTCGTTTTGGCCATCTTGTTCAAAATACACAACATCCAACGCTTTGCAACCCATCTCTTTCTTCTGATTGATCCTGGAAGCAATCTCTGCTGCCTGCAATGAAGCAAAAATTGTTGGTTAACCTCCATGTGAATTTCATTGAAAAGCAATAGATAGCTAGGGATTATAAATATTTGTCTTATATACACTAATTTAGCGTTTCACATACAGCAAAAAAAAATAAGCTTATAAAATTGTTTTGGTTTCCAGGCACCTAGGCCTTCCTGGCCCCAAACCTGAACGACAAATATTTCTGTTGCGAGGTCTAAATTGTGGGCTCGAATCAGCACGTGTCTACCCGCTACATGGCGAAAGGCACAATGTTATCCACTACATCACAGGTACAGTATAGTTTTAGATCGATATTATATAGTTTTTCTATTGCCTGAACAGATAGCAGCATCTTTATATTTACACTTGTAAGCAAAGTACAACGGTCAGAGCTCACATTAAAAGCCTGCTGAGATACGATGAACGTTGTACTGGTGAATAAAGAGAACTTTTGTTACAGGACAAAAACACTTGAAAAATGGAAGATTACTGCTTATTTGTTCCACGTAGACGTTGCTCAGAACTTTTACATGTTTATCTACCATTTTGTACAGAGAAGCGTAAAGAGAAAAATTAATGAGACTATTTCTGAAACCTTCTAGCCCCAGCTAACATTAAGAAACATTTCAAAATGGCTTAGTAGTTTTTGTCCAAAGTGGTTTTGAATTTACCTTGGCCTTTTCGATAACATTTGCATTACGACCATGCCAACAAAAAAGCTCCTTTGGAGTAACAACGACAAAGCTGTCATCACTTGTCAAAGAGTTTGTGTTAAAATCAACGACGTTTATCTGCACATGACGACGGCCTGAATAAAACAAGAGAATTATATAGTTGGATATCTAATAAAGCCATGCTAAGAAAGTAGAGCTTCAATTACTTTTGTTCAAAAAATTATGAAAATCCTTTGTTTTCAATGAACAATCCACTTTGTTCCTATAGTTCCAATAAACACAGATATGGTTTATTTTTTAATAAGAATGATAACATGAGAGTAAGATCTAGAATTTCCCGAAGGAGGTACAGCCTGACCAAAATGAGTAGCTTGACATCTTTAGAACTTATCTATTCTGATGAGAAATTGGAAGACAGCAATGAGCAGTTTATGAGAAAAACACTTCAAGAGATCATTTATAAATATATTTCACATCGAAAAAATCAAAACATTCTAATTTTTTCAATATCATAAAGAAGTCATGCTCAACTGAAGGTTTGATGGCAAAAATTTCTCTCCGTGTGAAAAATTGCTGTTTACCTTTTATTTTCAATAGTAAGTTGGTGACGTTCGATTCGACAACTCCTCCCGTCTCGGGGGGTTCTCCATTCACTGACTGCCCAGGTATCTTCACTTTCTTTAACTTTACTTTTGAGAAGTCTTCAGTTGATTGCAGTGCAGCTTTTGCTTCGTTTGCAAGTGCTACTTTTCGCCCTTTTAAAAACAAGAAGTTAGCAATAAGACAAGTCAGTTTTATAAACACTGAAGAGGAGGCAACTGCCCAAATTGGAAAAAACGTTTAAGAAGCCCCTCACGTCTTTATCACAAAATTCAGAAATATTCAATGAATAATTTTATTACCAGCCACATTAGTAACTTCGACTTTATGCATTATAAAAAAATAAACAAAACCAAAAAGTTAATAAGAACAGCCAATTCTAAAAAATGATGCTTTAATAGCAGTCATTGACAGAAATAGCTTCTTGCAATCTTTATTTCTGGGTCTCAATATTGTTTATTGATCAAAGTCAACATAAATAATCCTTGATCAAATCAAACAGTCGATTCATGCTTCGCCATTCCAAGTTTCAAGCCTTCAAAATGAAAAGAATCCAATGAAATAAATAAATCACCATCAAATTAATAAGTGCTATTTTTCACTCACATAATTTCAGACCAGCTGATTTCTCCGAAGATTTCTGGGAGTCTTGTTGGATATTCTAACGAAAGATGAAACAAGTTTGAAATTCGGGTAATAAAAGAGGATTTGGGAGAGATAAAACAAATGAGTAGTGAGATCGTTCTTTCAACTGGTATAAAATGAAAGAACTTTAAAAACAAATAAAAAATAATCGAATGCTAAAAAGGTTTGGATACTGAAATACATACAAACTTTTCTTACTGGACGAATAACTTAAAAAATTCAGAATATGATTTAAATATCATCATCAGAAAACACTAAAAGTTCCAAATGAACTCGTAAAAACGAAAAAACGCTGGGACAAAATATGTTTTTTGCTTATTTGTGGGTATTTGCTTTGGTTTACAAATAGCTATGAGCGTTTGGTTCATTAACGAATAGCAGTATCAGATCCATACACTTGCAGATATACAGATTTTATATCCAAGTTTCTTTCATATATATGGTTTGTACCACTTCTATTCCATATGGCCTGTAATCTGACATACACGACAGACATACTGAAAACTCGGTATCAAACATCAAAGCATACTGAGTCCTTTGTGCTCCTTTACGAATACAAAACTGACATTTAACAAAAACAATCATTTAAATCGACGTGTATTTTAAAAGCAAATCAAAATTGAGAAAAACCTCTGATTTGTTATTGCTGCCAACTTCGGTAATGAGATCACTACGGGCTTGAAGTGTCTTAACAGGATTCGCTGGCGATCTTTTCTTTCTTTGTGGCTTTAGATGTCGCCTGTCACTAACTGATTGTAGCCTATCAATCAGAAATAACGGTTTATAAGAAAAGCTAGATGTCGTGTTTTCCAAAATCTGGCGAAAAACCCACAGATCTTCAAAGAACAAAATCATTGGCCAGACAAAAAAAACCACAATATACACAAATCTCAACGTTACAAAAGAACATTTATCGAGTGTGGCCAAAACTGCAGATAAGTTTTATTAAAACGGTTATTATAACGAATGTGTTTTAAACAATAGGCTTTCATAAATTCGAATTTTCTCGATAGCTAGAAAGCAAACTGTCTTTTTACAAAGACTTTTCCTGTTGTGAAATACTGACTAAGTGACATTTTTTTGAACGACTTTTGAAAAAAACTATGCAGTTTTGATTAAGATCTCACAAGAAACGGGAATATACAAATAAGAAATTGCGCAAATTGTTGATAATAATGAAATAAAAATTATCTGATTGGAGTTTCATATTGCATTGCCAAAAGTATCAATAGTAAAATCTTTATCAATGGTTTATTCATCTAACAGTGTTTTTTGGATTGTTCAAATAAAATTCCTCAAAAACAGTATAGTTGCAATGATAATGAATAATCAATATATTTACAAAGCAATATGAAAAATAGTAGACAGTATCCAGACAAAATCTTACGAGGCAATAAATTATTCTTTGGTAAGTAAGTCAAGAGATTTTCACTTACTGTGTAACACTTTGCGATATCCAATCCATGTCAGATTTTGGTTCAGCTGGCTCCTCTTGTTCTTTGATTGTCTCTTCAACAGAATCAGCACCCTTGTCAAACGAACCACTTTTGAACTCGCTCATGGCACTCATGAACTCTTTCTTCAAAAGCCCGAGAGGCTTCTCCTTATCCTCCTTCTCCGGTTTTTCAGCCTTTTCGTCAATGACCTCCAACATATCACTAGCAGTCTCTTCGGTGGTTGTTCCAAGAAAAGGCTTTCTAGATCGCAGTGGCGACCCCTGAGCTAGAGAAGGGTTTATACCAAGCTCTAACGCTACTTGGTCTGCTGTTAGGCCTTCAGATGCAAGCATAATCTCAAGCTGGTCTTCAGCTAACTCATCGAAATGTTCGTTCTTCTTATTTTCTACTTCAATCCTAATCTCGACCTCACTAAGAGTTTTCACATACCCAGCCTCGTGTCTCTGTTTAATATCACTCTGCAATTGCTTGAATGTAAGATCATCAATACCTGATATCGTGAAAGGTCGATCTTTCCGTACCCCCTTTTTCCTCATTGAGACCTTACTTTTACTTGGCTTGTACGAGTCTTCAACTGCTTGCATAAACCTTTGTTTTAATGACGAAACTGAAGGCAATGGTTCATCTTCATCGCTATCTACAACCATTGGCAACTTTTTCAATTTCCTAATCGATTCTTCGACAATTGATTCACTAGATTTGCTATCTTTATCGTTTTCGTTGTCTTTAATCGACAAATCTTCCATTGAAGTAGCCAAAGATGCCCCAATGCTTCCAACCCTACTGTTTACCTCACTGACGATAAAACTTCGTCTCTTCAGGTTTTCTGTCGAAGCAGATAGTGCTAAATTTAGCCTTGTTTGGTCAACGCCAAGCTTATTTGGGTCTTGTTCCGCGGATGCTATTTGGTGGGCGGCTTCTAACAAGCCAGGGGCGATACCTTCCGTTATCGTTTTATATCTTTTACCGGACCTACGCTTCGCTTTTCTTTGCACTTCTGGAGTTTTTGGAGTTTTCGAGCCAGATTCAGATTGAAGTAGCCTTTCTTTAAGCTGAGCTATTGATAGCTTCTCTTCCACGACAACAGCCTCTTCTTTAGCTTTGATATCACTCAGTAAGAGGCCGGGATCGATTCCTTGGGTAAGAGTCTTAGGCCTCGATCTGATTGGCCGTTTTGTTCTTTTCTGCAAAGAACTGACGTCATCTGCCTCATGGCTGCGTTGAATTCTCGGTATTGGTGGCTTCGATCGCAACAATGGTGAACGCGTGCCATTAACAACTATTTCTATATCTTGTTTTATTTGATTTTGCGGCGTAACAACTATTTCTACCCCTAAAGGCAAAGACATCGTCCGATCTTTTCGAAGTCTCTTGTCGATTTTCTTTTGCTTGATTTTTTCCTTTATAACACTTCGCGTTGTTAATTTTGTAAGCGAGCCACTGCTTGAAGATTCATAACTTTCATCGCCGGTATCAACATCGTTTGTTTTTGCGCCTATTTTAAGTTCAACAACATTGGCGTTTTCTATCGTATCCTTCGAAGGTATTTCGAGAGTCGTGTCTGGTACAATTTCAGTTTGGTTGACATCTACTTTTTCGTCTAATGATTCAGTTTTTTTTTCAGCTTCGATGTTACTGACCACAGGTTCTTCAATCAACGAAGGTGGCTTTTCTTCTACTGCATCGCCTGTAATTTTCAAACTTTTTACGTCCTCGCTGAGAGTGGCACTTTCATTAATATTCGCAACATCTTCAGCTCTTGCACTAGATTCCCGCCTCACTTGTTCTTTTACCTTCTCCAATTCTTTAGGATCAACTTGTCTCAGTCTATTCGAACGCCTTTCTCTCCGCCTCCTGGATCCAGCACGCTCAGTTGTATTATCTTTTTCTTCATTATCTCCATCTAATTTGTCATTAACTTGCAAGGTATCTACAGTTCCATTGACGGCTAACGGTTTTTCGCGACAAAAATCTTTCTCTTCAACATCTGGTGTAACCACATCAGCATCTGATATCACACTGTCGCCTTGGCTTTGAATCTCGATATTGCTTGCTTGCTCTTTTTCTTCAAGCACCTCTTTCTGTTTTTCAGCTCTCGATTTTTCTGATTCATCTACAACTCCACTCGATACGTCCGATTGCTGCTGAGACTGTACAATTCGCTTTCTCAAAGGAACCCGGCCACTAGTTTCAGTTTCTTTTGCAACCAAAATATCTGTACTTGGTCTAGGCTCATCTTGCGTTATACCTGGGCTCAGTTCGTTTTCAGTTTGCCTTGATACCAAATTATCTTCTTTACTTCTAGATTCTAAAGTGTCATTGTCTTTTTCGTTAGATTTGTTCAAAATATCTTTGGAATCGCTTTTAGGTATCTCTTTATCGATAGTTATCTCCTTCATTGGATCCGTCCGTCTACTATCCCGTGCATTTGTGACAACACTTTCCTTATTTTGTCGGTTCAATCTTTTGTCAATTTGGGTCGTTTCCTCAACCTTCTTTCCATGAGTGGTACCTTGTTCTTTAGAGCTTTTCTTTTCGCGTGTTTTGAATTTCAATACAGAATCACTTGCAAGTCTTCTTACAGGCGACTTTGTAGAGAGATCTGTTGTTGCACTCCTCCCGGTAGTCTCTCTTTGTTTAGAAACAGTTCCTGGGCCTCCACTTATTTTGTTTCTCTCTTTTAATGGAAGTCTCTTGTCGCCACTTCCAGACAAATCTTTCTTGCTAGATTCGTCACTATCAAAAGTTCTAGACTTCTGAAATAAAGCTCTCTTTTCACTTATACTTGGAATCGTCCGACTACTGTCACCACTCTTTGATTCGTCATTGCTCGTAATTTCTTTAATTCCAGCCTTGCGCACTCGTGGTTCTACCTTGGCCTCTTGCGTCCAACGTCTAGTCACTGGCTTGGACGGCCCCGTGCTCTTTTTCAAATCACTACTAGATTTTCCACTGCTTGCTTCGAATAGATGTTTACTTTTCATAAATTTCGATGACAAATATGATGATTTCTGTTTTGAAGCTGCTTGTTCAGGTCCTAAAACTGGCTTAGTGGTTTCTGCTGTTTTGCTAGTTTTCACTGTTTCAGTCCTTGCAACTGTCGCAGCCTCCTTTGCTTCCTCCTCTTTCTGCCGCAAAACTTCAGCAAACCTTGTTCGCCTCGCACTTACATAGGCCATTTCGTCCTCCGAATCTTCTGCCTGTGCTAAGGGTGCTCTTGGTGTGGCGTCCGGTCTACTTTCCTCTAATGATACACTTTCCTTTGTAACTTCATCACTGGAATGAACGGTAACATCTGACTGTGAGATCTGCGCTGCAGTATCAAGTATTTCTGGTTGCGTGGAATCTTTTTCCCCACGTGATTCCTTCCCTTCACGTGACGTGCCGTGAACTTCCTGACGTGCTTCAAGTATCTCCTTTTCAGCTGAAAAACAACATCCAAACAATAATAGAATAAAACAATGCTTTCCTATTAATACAGAGAAAGTAAACTTTTTTGATATTGTCAGGAACAAAGGATTAAAAACGAATAAAAACGTCAATCCTAAAACAGGTCTCACAAAGCATTTGGTTTCTTCAACAGAAATGATAGATGCTGCCATTCTATTATCTTTGTTCAAGAAACCTTCATTGCCATAATCACAAAGAAATTCTACATTAAATCAACTCTTACAGAAGTAATACAAGAATTACAGAGCCCGAACATAGTAGAATTTCTGTGATCGACAAACTAAGAATAAAAAAGAAGGAACAAAAATAAAATAAATTGTCTAAAATATTTCCTTTAATTTTCCAATAAATCCTGCTTTCATCATACTTTTCAAACATTTCGCTATTTGAATAAATTCATTCAGTCATCTTTTCAATAACTTCAGCTTTAGATATCCACAGATCCAGTAAAATCGATAGAAAAAATAATATCCAACAATCGTAGGTAACAAATCATTATCTTACTGGAATGTATTTAAAAGCTTTATCAAATTTGAAAAAAACACAAATGCCCTCTTTTAAGGTGTTTATCATCGTCATGTTTCATCTTATGACGTAATTTTTTCCACTTTACTAGGCCTATCTTAGCTGCAAGGTCGGCAGAACTCCCTACTATAAAAAAGGAAACCATTGACATAATCACTCAAATAAGTATTTATAAACACAAATTCAAAATACGTCTTTTTGATAATAGCAGGTCATGCTCTTTGCAATATGTTAAGTTGACTTTGAAAAACGCTGTTAATTCTGTATATTTCAGCATATTGGGCAAATGAAGAAAGTTTCAGAAACAAAATCCTTTATGTTTACATCACGCAAACAGGAACTTTAAGTAATGATTTATTTTTAATGTTGATAATGATACAATAACAACAGCTCGTCGGACCATTGTGTATTCTGACAACGTTTCGTTACATTGTGATAGCTTTGTCAATCATAGTAAAAACACTGTGTTACCAATTGTCAATCATAGTAAAAACACCGTGTTACCAAGTAAATCGAATTTTTCGCATGAAAGTAATGACGCATTTCCGTAAAAAAGCAAGCAACACATAGCAAAATAAAAATAATAAGAGAAAGGGGAAAAATCGAGTTACAACTGTGGTAAATTACAGTTAAAATGACTGGTACTAAAAGATCTTCTTATTAAAGGATAAAAGTTTCAAAACTAAACAACTAATAAATCACAAAACAGAGAATAACTTACAAACTTGGCTTTTCTTCCTTTTTGACGACCGTCTCAAATAACTAGCAAAACCTTTCTCTTCCTTCTTCTCTTCTGATTTCTCCTTTTTCTCAGTGGTTTTGTTTTCTGAAGAAACTTGAGGAGCCTGTTTTGAGGTCGCTTTTTCGTCTAATAACTCGCTGGTTCTCGATTCCCGGCCTAATCTCCACAACAACGACCTTCTTCGTTCTCGTTTCGGCTTTTCGCTACTCTCCTGTACTTGAGGTTCTTCAGGAACAGTACTCCGAGTACCAGATGACGATATCTTTCTTAGCGATCTTCCAAGCCAAGATGATCGGCGTTCTCTATGATGGGGTGTTTGTTCTCCGTCTTTGCCTTCTCTTGACACTGTTGACAAACGCATAAGTTATAAGAAAGTTTTCTGAGGAGAAATAATCACTCCAGGCACTGAATGGTATCTGTTATCATAACGGAAAGTCGCCGCGGATCAACCTGAGGAAATACGGTTTCTACACAGAAGCACTTTTGAAATTAGCTGGACAAAGTTTATATTCTCCCGTTTCCCGCAAGGAATTTGCGTGATTGTGGCAGATATGAAAAGTTTTACATATTTTCAGGACAAAAAATAGACATTTCATTATTGATTGTGCATGAAAGTCATACATTACAAAGTATTGTAGTTTAATTTAATTCTACGCACTACGCAGACAGTGACGTTTACAGATACAGTTAAATGAAATTAATTCAGTTGTAGGGACTGACACATACTTCATCAAACCTGTATTAATCCGAATGTAATCTCATCTTACCGGTTAATCTGGTAGCCTTTATGTTATACAAACTGAATTCTAGCATTTTATTTGATACGAATCCTGTGCTCTTTTACTCTATCGTTCATTTATAGGGAATCGTGAGAAAAAAACGATCCCTATCAAGTTTGAAATAATGGAATTTCTTTCGAAAGCCAAGCATACGATTGACAATTTTGAAAACAAAGATGTTTGAAGCACTAAAAAGGAAAATTTTAACATAGGTATGAGAAGACTGGGGAAGGCTGCAGCCCCATATTAACTGCCTAGCTGTATAGTAGAAACCCGCATAAAAGAACCTAGGTTTTTATCTGGCAGCCTGAATAGGTTCTTAATTAACAGGCTACTATTCTAAATTCCAATCTAAAAGGTTCTTAACAAGGCTCTTGCATACAATAACAATGTTTTCCACTGCAAGAATTCTAATGGAGACACTTAAACCAGCTTTATTTATGTTAAATTTCAACCAATCTAATGAATTTGTGTTGTTAGATTGTCCAATTAGAATGCAACATACCATATCCTGATTCACTCTAAAAACCTTTTTTTCTTATATATATATAAGAACCTTTCCAAATTTCAGCCTCCTGGGGGTTCTTAATCATGGGGTTTTAAAGGTTAAATTTCAGCCTCAGTGTTCTTATAAAAACAGGTTCTTTTATGCGGGTTTCTACTGTATAATATGTCCTTTATAACAGAGTACTGTGTAGAAAACAACTGGATTGGCAGCCTTTATATTTTTTTGGGTTGCGTGAAAATTTATTCTATAACTTGTGGTACTTTATGAAAACAACTATTACATGTATATCAATTGTGTTAAGAACGAAATGCAGTTTCCCATCTCTCAGAAAATTGCTAGGGCAAAAGGCAAAATTTTACTTGTCCTGAATAGAGTACAAAACCTGAGGGCAGGGGGCAAATCACTCCATGAAAATCTCTTACCACATTGGTGGAAATCCTATTGTTTCTTATAAAAACCCCTGAAAACCCTTTCGTATTTGTGCAATCTCGTACGCTATTTGGTAAGGGTTAATTTCCTCTTGGCAGAACCAGTCACAGAGAAAGCACAAAAGTTGTCTTCGATTATAGTGCAAAATCCCATAGATATGACATAAGAAATCCTTTTAAAATCGGCAGGCTTTACAAATCTTATGAATATCTATGTTAGTGGCTCAAATATCAATAAGGAACAAACAGAATCAAAACGCGTCAAGACGAAACTGGGAATAAACGAAAAGTTAATCTCCTTCAATGCACTATTCATGACAAGGGTAATTATCTAATGATTTCTTATGAAAAGCCAGTTTTGTTGGAATATATTTAATCAAGAAGAAAAAAATTTTGAATAAGCTTCTTTGTGAAAAAAATTATTTGCCTTAACTAAATCCTAAAAAAACATTTACAGTATAAAGAAGTTCTTAATATTTTCTTACCACATACCTAATGAAATATATATGGGGATGGGTTTCATAGAAAATAATGAAAATTCAAATGAACCAAACGCAAACATGGAAATCCTTATGCTGATAAGGAATGATCGTTTTCAGGAACTTTATATTGAAAAAATATTTTACACGCCTACTGCCATTTTGTGGGTGTCTTTTTAATAGCCTTGATAACGATAGATTAATAAAAGTGGGCTCTGTAATTAGGGTGTGAAAATATATTGTCATACGTCATTCTGAAGAACAAGGCACAGCAAGGAACATAAGATTGAAAGGAACAAGGTACTAAAAGGAACAAAATACTACCAGGAACAAGGCACTACAAGGAACAAGGCACTACAGGGAACAAGGCAGAATGTGTCAAGGTCTCATTTTTGGAACTCTATAAGATACACCTTAACCCCCCATTTTCTAAAGTAAGGCAGCTCTTTGCAGTCCGATGTAACACCATGGTAAAAATAATGCTTATTATGCAGAAGTACACAGGTTATAAGGCTCTACTCAGAAACAATGACTGGGATTGGTAATACAGGCTATGTGTGAGAGCAAAAAAAGGACTAAAATATGAACATTCTATAGACTCTGTGTGGATTCAGTTATGCTAATAAAGACAATTCTGAAACAGAAACTCTACGTTACAGCACATGCATTTGCCAGAACGTTATGGGGATTTATATTTATCATGAATAGACATGAATTCATTTTCATATAGATTTAATAACTGCCTCAAAAAGATCGTATATAGTGTTTCTCTGAAATCTATCTCAATAAAAGCTACATCATACAAATTCAAGTGGACTAAAGTCGTTTTTCAAAAATGAAAATGTCGTCATGAACAACAGAGACAAAGAAAATATCAAATAAAATCGGTTTTATATTTGGCGTACGGCGTATGCAGACCCAGGAGCTACATACTGATTGCAAACATGCCAACCGTACCCCCGTCGCTGAAAATACATCACATTAAAGAAACAAATAACAGTTTATTTTATGATACGGAGTGCATACAGTAATGTTCTAATATAATAAGTAGTATAAATAATTGATTTTTGTACACCTGTATCTCAAACAACCCTGGTTTCCATATTTCCTCTGGTATTCCCCGAGTCTGATTCCGAAGCAACTTCGGCTATCCGTTATACTATGCACATAAACACGCCCATAAACACGGCATTTCCTCGCCCGAAAGTCTTCCGATTTAGCCACCGATTAATGCAGAAAAAATTAATGGGTACCGTGGTCGTAAAACGCAGTCTGCTCTCAAACAGACATTTCTATTTTCGATCATTTAATTCGCATAAACTACCGGAATGAAAAAGACTTACAAGCTGGCAGCAAGTCGTAATTCTAATTCATAGTTGGAACATCCCAAGACCAAATTAGGCCTTAAGTCTACTCGTTTCTTCAAGAACTTTGCGTCTTGATTAAAATACCTTTTGGAAGAGAAATCGTAAGTAGCTATAACTGGATGCAACAATGTCCCATAAAGACACAGTCTTGGGTTACCACTGCTTCCTAAATGATGACCGTTAAATATAAACACATACCTGGAGAAAATGAAAAACTAAAGCACACCTCGTTATTGAGACTTGCGAAAGCAAACCAAAGAAAGGTCGAATAATCTGCAAATCCACAATAACAATTCCATTCTCAACGAAGATGAATTATTAACAACCTGGATGTAAAATGCGAACAACAGTCCTTTTTCTACAGCAATCGATGACAGATTCACAGCAAAGAGAAGTCAAAATATCGCCACCAATGACGTAAACAAGAAATGCATTCCTCGACACGAACACTACAAAAAAGCCTGCCTGACTTGCCGTTCAGTTTGCCTAGCCATTGCTGACTATCCTGTCGAGCAAACGGCACAATAACAAAAACAAACTGCGATATCCAAAAATAAACACCCATTCAATATTCAGTGATTTTTGCACTTCTCATTAGAACCTTTGGAAATACAACGTCGCTGTCTCTTAAAAAAGCTGCTAAACAAATAGCTTTTATGAAAAATTATGAAATGGGATTTTCTGAGTTGTGTAGACAGTAGGCAACAAGAATATACTCTCTTAACGAGGTTAAAAAAAAGTTACTTTGCTATGATGTGTTGCTGTCGGTGGCATTATATGGGACGATAAGACCTGCAACAGCAATAGCCTTAACAAGATTGCTGGTAAAGTTTACGGAGCAGTAAAGCAATTAAAGAAGAAAGGGGTTCTATCGAAGATTACTGTGCACAGCCTTTAATACTGGCGGTCCGTCAATCAATAAATTAATAAAAGCATGGATTGTTGCCTATTTAATTCTGTGAAAGAAGTTGATCTTTCAGGCTAATGTGCAAGCTAACAAGCAGCTGTATTATGGGCACAAAAATTGCTAGAAACTAAAGAACATGATGACTTTAAAAAACACGAGATTATACTCGCCTAAAGGCAAATAGCAAATCAAATGCCCCTTTTGGGTACTCTGAACTATCCCTAAAGATAAGAAATCGGAAGAAATTAAACAATTAGAAAGACTGCATGAACAATGTTTCAAATTTGCTTGCTAATGCTACAATGCTTTGTTAGTTGTTAACTTATAATCATCTTCATTAGCAAATTTCCATTATCTCACCCAAACAACTTCCACTTCAATGCAAATGATAGCAATGAAATTCAGCTCAGCTCATGGGTCTTTCAGCCAGCATAACTCCTTTGAAATAATGTGATTTTCATAGAGCACTTTGTCTTTCGAACCAGGACAAGATGACATAAATGTCCACGACAACTAGCCTCGCCTATCGATATCTTAACATTTAAACTTGTCAACTCAAGAGCATAAAGGAAAGTTGAGAACTGATGTCCACGGACAAACGATAATCAAATCAAACAAAGAGCCATAAAAAACGCGAAAATTTGAATTGGATATGCAACAGTTAATGCCGCGGTATATTAAAGAACAAAAGATTGGGCGAGGGTCGCTTTGCTTCATTGCAAAGAACATTCAAAGCGCTTTTATTTAGGGAGGAGGACATCTCGCTAAATCAAATTAGGCGAGTTTATTCAATATACCTCATACTGTAGCGAAGACATATGGAAGAAAGATAGTCAAGTAGCTTTCTTAAGTTGTAAGTACATGGCTGAGCCAGGGACAAAATTATGACATCACACTTTTTATAATTATGATAATAATGCTGTCATGAATTTTGCAGCTTGAATTAGATAAAACTTACCTACAGTTTATAATAGACAAGATATTGTCCATTGTTAACACGAGTACTTTGGGGGCCCTTCTACAGACATCAACAAGAAGGGAGGTCTATCTTTGAGATTAATGGCGACTCTTATTCGTTGATACTCGATCTAATAGTGAGAATAGACGATCTTTTCAGTGACTTGCATTGTCACAGGAGATATGGACAAACAGTTAATAACTTGCAAGTCCGTTTCCAACATACCGAAAGTAATTCAGAAGCCAGTATTGGATTATGTGACCAGAGTAGAGATAACCTATCTAATCCGAAGGCTGTGTATACCATAAATATCATTGGAAAGTGATCACGCAACACACAGAGTCTTTAAAGCGTTTTTCAACCCATACTCAAGTCATGAACAATTGCATTCAAGCAGCTTTTCGCGAAAAAGTCTTGGCTTATCGATTCTAGGGCCACTATTAAAGAGAAAAAGAATGAAAAAGTGAATAAAAATCCACTCAAACGAAACAATTAGGCACATAAACAAAACAGTTCATGAATATATTGACGGAAAAAATTTACAAAATCATACACGCTTCCATTATCGCGCCTTTGATATTGATTAGGAAAAGTGCAAGCCAGGACATCAGTTCATAGTTAGAAGTAGAAGTACAGAAGTAGCATAGAAGTGCAGAAGTAGCATGCATGGTTAGTTTGTTATCTTAAAGGGACAAAAGGTGCCATGTTAACGGGTGGAGAGCTTGAAAACTTTTATTCGTTTAAACCATGATCGTTTAAAAAGAATCAGCCAAAAGATGAATCAACCAGCATAGCAGGATATGTCATAATTATGCAGGTTTTGTACTTCAATTCATTACTGAAGCATCTTTCTGCGATTTCAAGTATGAGCCAAAAAATAATTCAATCGAAGAATGAGACCCTATGATGATCTTAATTTTGATGCAGTGCGATGAAGCAACTACAAAAGCAGATGCAAGTCCGAAGAATGAAATCCGTGAAACAAAATGTCATCATTTTCAAACCGCATTGCTAACATCAACTCTTCTTAAAATAAATATAGTCAAGAAGATTTGAATACATTACTCATGTTTGTGATAGGATACATGAAAATTTTTCTCCCTGGTCAAGCTCTCGCTTTGCACTGATCTTATAGGAAGAAGGATGTTCTCTTCAGTATTTGAACAGTGTATAGGGCAAACAAGGTAACTTGATGGATTCAGAAATATAATTAATATTCCTTTAGTTTGGTGTTTTGTGAAACAAGTGAAGAAACAAACAAGGCTTCGTGGGTAAACAAACAATTCTTAGGGTATAAGCGAAAGCTGGAAAAGCAGGTAAAAGACAATCATATCACGAATAAGAATACTAGAATGGTAAGTAAACTGGTAACGCGTTTGGTCATAAAGCAGAACATTGAACCACATAACAACAACTCTTTGGGTAGGCTTACAATGGCGCACCTTGACCTTCCAGACTGGGGAAAGAGGGGGGTGGAGGGTCAGCAAGAGTAAAATTTACCAACGAATACATCAATGAAGAAAAACTCAGGTGCTATTTCACCTACCGGCAGATGCTTTTACCGAGAAGTAAGGATGTCGTGGAGCAACTGAAGATTTACCGACTATCTCATGATGTATTTGGGGTGTCAACCCTTTACACCCCTCCCCCCGCTAGCTACGTCCTCCATGCTCAAAAGACGAACATTCACCGTGGCGCTTACACTTACGAAAATCAGGGTTTTGATGAACAGCAGAAACATCTCATTAAGAAAGATCAACTAGGAACTACGCAAGGGGAATTACTACTTCAACAACATTGGCTAAAGCAGACAGCTGCCTGGAACCTATACCGTTACAACTTACCGATGAAAGACGAAAAACTATCAATAAAAAGACCATGGGGTTTTCAAAGCTTATTTTCTAAAGCACATTAGCTTTTAGTTCAAACCTGAGTCCTAAGATTTTACGTCAATACACTTTCTTAAAGGATGAAATTCATAAGGATATCGTTTTTAATCACGAACTAGCTTTTTCTATTTCGATCCTTTCCAAATTCACACGTTGTGTCGCTTAAAAACGATTTAAGATTTACTTTGGGCTTTAAATAAAAAATTAAGAATAAAAAGGCCCAGGAAAAATAAAATGATTATTAAAAAATTGTGTAGTTGATAGAATCTAGAATTAGATTTGCATTGGTTAAGGCGGGAAATTGAGTGTTTTCTTCGATAAACCCCTCTCTCAATAAATGAAAAGCAAATGATTTTATCAAATAACGACTTGCCCTACCGTTTAAAGGAAAGTATGGGGTCCAAAACTACGCCAATCATTACTACTACGAAAGCTACAATAAACTAGTTACTTAAAAACTACTTAAAAACGACGAGCATCCCTTCTAAAAATAAAACTCTTCCAACAATCCCTGAACAGGGGGAAAATACTGCAAAGATTCACTAAGCTAAGGTGCACTACACTACAATTTTTAATATTATCAACAAATTCCCTATTTCCCTCTGAAAAAAATTGCTTTATTCCACGTTAAGAGTTTTGCTGTTATCAAATTCATTCGTTTCAGAAAGCTATGATATTTAAATCTACAATTATCATTGTTTGTGGTAGAGAGGGTGAGGAACCGGTCATTTCTACTACAAAATGTCATATTCCTCAAATCAGTCACAATAACGACTTAAGCATCAGGGCGTCACAAGGACTATCGGCAGGGATTTGACATTTTTTTCAGATAACTCAACTCTTCAGAACCTCCTACAAGAACCCTGGAGAGTGTTCTCGAAAAATGAAAACCGGTATAACAACAGACTTTTTCCAAATTTATAAAAACAGGAAACATATTTTCGAAACAGTAGTTTAATGGGGTTGCAGGAACAGCCGTTAGTACAACCTTTCCTTGAAAGTGAAAATAATCCGAAATAAGGCGAAGTGGCATTTGGAGTTTGAGGTGAAGCAGGTAGGGCATGAAACTAATGATTGTGTATTTAGGAATATCTTTTAAAGACTGTTATGTGCCTTTTTACAGTGCTGCAGTCTTAACATGTCTTACCAAAAATTCACGTTCTATCAAATTTTTTCTAACAATTTGAACTCATGTTTAATTAAGCAACACTGCCATTCGTTTACACCTCTCTAAAAACAATAAACGAAAAGATGCATTCCAACAGGTATTTTCGGCACTTGTAGATTAACAACAAGACATGACAAATAGCAAACACTGCACTTTAGATAATAGCAAACATCGGTCTAGTAGATCTAAAAAATCAGGGGGTAGCATTTATGTCTCGACTAGGAGAACAGAGTTTGCGTTTTTAGAATAGTGAATTTCAGATGCAACTTGAAAGAAGATATCTTTGGCAATTTATTGATTTTGAATCTTTTGATCAATGCAAAGTGACAAGGGTCGTGGTGGGAGAAGTGGTTTAAAAATTGACCTTGCATCACAATCAGAAAAAATCACAACATATGGAATTTTTACACTAGGAATGCAAATTGAATGAATTTGTCAGCAAAAGAAATGAATGACCAGTGACAGTTTTAGGGTGTAGAGGGAGGCCTCCATCCCAGGGTCTACGTATATGGTAACCAGAAGAGGTCCGACACCAAAGAAAACAATAAAAGTTGTAAAGTACAAAGGGCCCAGCAGATGCTTCTGGCCCCGGGCCCAGCATTCCTTAGATCAGCCACTGCAAAAGACAGAAATGCACCATGGTTTTTCTTATTATATGCACTTTCCTTAATTTAATATCCCTATAAAACTTTTTATAACTGTATTTATGACATATTCTCAAGAAAAGGATTTGTTTTGGACTTTTTAATTTCAAGCAAAACCACTGCAGCACAAACGTCAGGTGCAATTTACAAAGTACTTAGGCTTTATGTACTTAGTACTTTTTGATAGCAGATTGATAGGGTGCAGAGCAGAACTCCTAGTACTATCATTATAATATGGAATAATGTTGTTATAGTTATGGAAAATTCCAGGTTTTTTAACCAAAGGTAATTACATGGAAAATCAAACAAAAAATCAACCTAAGAATAAAGCTTTTGTGGCCAGGTATATATCTGAATAATGAAGAAGATCCTAAAAGTAAAAAAATTAATTAAAAAAGATCAAAGGATTAGATGGAAAAGCCATAAAAAGCATTTAATAATACAGGCTGACCCATGATCAGGATTGTACAAGAAAGTGGTAGATAGTATCAACTATCACATTGCTCAAAGTACAAAGGATTAGGTGCCTGCAGTCAATGACTCTTTTTCATACAGGCATGAGATAACAGCCATCAACAAATACAACATAAAACTTAAAACTAAAAGACAGGTCCTCTAGAGATAGCTCTATCTTCTTAGCTGTGTGTTGCTGCACCCACAAGAAATGAAGAAGTGGTTGCTCAGCAAGTGTTGTGCTTTGATGACTGCAAGAAGTGATGTTTTATTGTACAGTTTCAGCATTTTGCTTAGACTTGCTGATATAAGGAAAGTTCAATGCAGAAAAACTCAAGTAGAAGACCTTGAATTTTACGAGGCAGATTCTTTTGTCCCAGGGGCCTCTGTGTTTGGCTAATAAATTATTTTTTACTTTAGCTTTTTTGTTATGAAAGTCTGTATTGTATTAGATGTATTAGATGAAAAGAGAACATGATTGAAAGAAAGACCACAGACAGTTTTAAACTTGAGAGGAATGGGCACATACCCCCTGATCAGACATCAAGTTTAGAAACAAAAAGATGGGCACATGCCCTCTGGCTTCTACAACACTGACCTTCATAGAAAATATTTTGTCTGCTGAAAGCAAGAAACAATTTGAAATGGAAATCTAAGATATTTTTGTTAAAAGCAAGCTTGAAAAACTTTGGCTGTAAGCTTCAGGGACACAAAACTGCAAAGGGTACTCTAAATGATAAAATTATCTATATTGATTAAAATGTACACAGCTGTTGTGTTAAAGGCTAAATAGAAATTAAACTGGACTTCTGAAAAATCCTTTTTTAAGGGTGATGTAAATCTAGCTGATTCAAAGAAGCTACTCTGAAGATCTTTAATGCAACCAGAACAAGCATCAATCTGACTAGTTACGACACATCTTTTCTGGTGCTCGGAATAGGAACCACTAAGCCCTTAGCACACCATAGTAAAGACTCCAAGACTCAAAAAGGAGAGTCTGTATATAAATAAAGATTAGAGACACTTTTGATGGCTCATGAAGGGCTTAAAAGTGACATATCTATTACAAATTAAATTATATGCAAATACACGGCTGAATTCTTAGGTCATATTACATGGAAAAGAAAAATTCAACTGTCATATGGGTACACCACTTCATAAACGCCTTTGTCCTAGACATTAGCAGGGAGAATATATTCTGCAAACACCAGCTAAAGAAACTACAGCCCTCTTAGAAGACAAATGATCTTCCTGTTCTTATTAAATTAAATTCATAATTAAAGAGGCTTATATCATAAGTGTGGTTCGTAATTCGCTTTTCGTATCCATGACACTTTTACCTGATCGCATCCTTTGTAACGTGCTGTTATTAGTTGCTAAACAAACTAAAAGTTTGTTTACTACGAAAATCTGGGTCTTTTCTGAAATCTAAATCATCATTTTGTTGGCAAGATTTACGGATAACGCAGGTCAGAAAGAAGATTTTAATAATCAACCAAACTGACAATCTCGGGCGTTTTACTTTCAGCAAGTACCTGAAGTTTTAAAGTTGATAATACTTAAAAGTAGAGTGTAGGCAATTCAGCCGTACTTACATATTATTGAATTTGCAATTTTCGTGTTGATTCTAACAAAAATTAGAGCAATGTGTGTGATGCGTTTCAGGCGATTTGTCGCTTTCGAATCATGCTCCAGGATTTAAAATAACAAACCGCCCGTTATGTTGAAAAACAACAAGACTAGATTCAAATGTCTTTCGGTCAAAGTATGATCATTCCTCGTCAAGCACCTGCTAGTTGACTAGCCTCATTGGAGATAAGGTCTTGCGATTAAATAATGGAAACAAAGGCTTTTCGAAACGCGCTTTTTTCGAACGACAGAAGTAAATCCCGAAGGATCACGGCCATGGCGTCCAGGGAAATCACGGGAAGATGGCAATAAAATGGCCTGGCGTTGCCTAAAACAAATTCTTACAATTTATACTGCACTTGTCACCACTCATGTACAGTTTATGTTTTAAGTAATGTTGAGTTGTCTGTCAGCAATTTTATTAGTAGGATTAAACGCTATGTAAGAACTTGGTTTGGGGAGGAAAGTGTTGAAAGCGGCAATCTCAATTTGTAATTAAACTGGCAATAAACACTGAAATAACTTGTAAAGAAAATTTACCTTGTTTTTCAGCCCCATCAACTGGCTTCCCCTTGGATTTGTGTGATGGTTTATCTTTACCCATGCTTGCTGGTTCTACTTCATCGACATAAGTTGACTTCACTCTCACCAACTGCCTGTTTTTGGATGACGGAGTCTGGTTACGGTCTTCCGGCCTCTCCGGCGAGGGTGATGACTGGACAACAGTCTGGGAATCCCCACTATGTTGTGACTGCTGAAAATTTTTCTCAGAACATGCCACCTGTGTCTGGTGCGATACATCTCTACCAGAATGATTAGACTGTACATTTGAGTCAACATTCTCCTGCGAATGACAACTAGTTGAAAATGGTTTGCCAGTTGTATCCTGATCTGTTTTTGTCTCAGCACCTGGTGTTTCTTCAACTTTTTCTGGCAACTCTTCTGCGAAAAATCTCGACAGTATTCCTCCCATGATTCGAGATCGAGAAGATGAATCATTTTGCTCACCAAGAATTGCACTCTTTCTTTTCAAAGCATCTCCACATGGGACAGAGAATCTCCTATCACTGCTAGCTAAAGATAAAGGTCTTTTGGTCTTGGAATCACTTTTTAGGTCTCCAGAAGCTTTCAAGTTGGAATGACCAATACTATTTCTACGATAACTAGATGAATCAGATGTGCTGAAATCAAAACTTTTTCGATAACTTCCATTTGAATTTGTACTTGAAATATGCGAAAGGCTAGAACCAGAGAAAAATGCTTTTTCACTAGGAGTAAGAATATCAGACGACAAGATTGACCCGCTTATTTGGCGTGGAGTAGAAGGCTTGCCTGGATAAAAAGGTGAATCGTCCAGTTCATTTTCAGGGGGACTATAGCCCCTTGAAGATGATGTACTCGAACCAACAGAGGAATTTGTTGACGAAATTGTTCTCCTTGGGTATCTACCACCACTTCCAGTTCTGGTAAAAGATGAATATGGAACAGAATCTGTATCAAAACTCTTACTTCTATTAGATTTGGCAAGGTAGCGTGCTGACTTGTCCCTTTCTGCACTTGTCAGGTAACTTTGGCGTTGCTTGGCCCCATCTAAGATGCTGCTTGCAGGGGGTGTATTTGACAAATAAGTGGGATTGTAGCTTGATGTCAAGCTGCGGGTTGCGTGACTTTGGTATGTTGGCGGTGCCTTTTCCAAACTGGATTTCCTTTCACTCCTTCTTGAAAAATTACTCTGATATCCTGTTTCTCCATACTCGAAACTGCGCTCCCTTCGACTTTTGTACGCAGAAATAAATGCCTCGACTTCTGCAACAGTTTCTTTTCCACTTTTTTCGATATTTGCTGCACGACTTATTTTGAAAGCAGATGTATATGTAAGGTCAGCTGCCCTGGTGCTAGGATAAGACCTGTCCACCGAAATTCCAGTGCGTCTACCATATGAACTCGAATTCCCTCGTCTGTATGAAGGCTCGTTGGCTGCAAAGTCAGAAGAATATTTTGATTTATAGAAGTACGAACCCGAGGACAATGACATTTCTCCTTCCTCTGCAGTATTACCGGGTGAATCGTTTTCGTTTCCTGTCTCGATTACTTTACTTACTTCCTGGGTATTTTGCTTTGAGGGAAGTTTGGTTGTTTGAAAATAATTATCTTTCACCTGTGGTGTAGCGGTTCCGTTATACAAAACGTAATTAGCCTTTTCTTCCAAACAAATGTCACCGTTAAATTGTTTTGCCCTAGGTAAACTGCTTACATCAATTTCCCCGTTTTTTTCGTTCTTATTGGCATAAAATCCAATGCTGCTACTAGACTGATCACTAAGGTTAAACAAATTTTGTTGTATTTCTGATTTCCCAACGGTTGAGTGCCAGCCACCCTTTCCAACGACGTTTCCAGTTCTCGGTTCCCTTGACTGTTCAAATTTTTCAGCCAAACAGCTGTCCGAGCTAGCGAATTGTGCTCTCCTTGTCTGAACCTTTTCGTCACTTTTCTCCTTCTCATCAGCCTTTTCCTCTGGCTCTCTAGCCTCCTTGGAAGAATTTCCCTTGAAATACTTCGCCCATGGTGTGCTAACCAAGATACTAGAGACGGGCCTAAATACGACCTTTTCTTCTTTGCTTCTCTCGAGGATAGACGAAGCTGAATGCCTTTTAAGTGACTTCTCTTCGTCCTGTATTACTGACGTCCAGCGTCTCAGTACGACTTTTGAAGACGAAACTGGGTTAATGCCTCCAGAACTGATAGTTTTTCGAAGCTGCCGCGGTATTTTTGATTTATTTTCTTCGATTTCGGGTGCAGTGTTTTGATCCTTTGTTATCCTCAAATCTAAGGTATTACTATTTGGATTGTCTCGACTTAGCGATTTTCTCTGTTTGTTTCCTGAAGTATATTTCAAATCCAGACTTAAATCTGTCCGATCATTCATAGAATGTTTGCTGTTTTCATTAGATAAAGGCAAATACTCAATATCGATGTTTTCTTGTGACGACATTTGCTTTTCACTAATGAAACGGCACCCTGGATAGAGAGCACCAATACGATCAAAGCTGGGTATCCTATCTGTATTATTCGTTACCTCCGTAAGCCATTGATTCCATTCAATTTCATTGTAAAATCCAACATTGACATCTTTGATGCGCTCCAATTGCGCACCTAATGCGATCAATATACTTTTCTGCCTTTCGTTCGCTCGCTATAAAGGTCCTTGCATCGAGATCCCTTTAACAAATAACATTAGCCTTGATGTTTCTGTGGTTTTGTACTTATGACAGGCTTACACGCTTGGCAATTGCTCAGCTCAGCAACAATTGTTTGTCGACCATCCTCTTTGCATACCCATTAATTTAGAAATATTTTACAACCTATTTTTATAAAACAGGCCGCTGCTCACTTTCAATCGAAGGGGGCGTCATTTCTTTGCTTTCGAAGATTGTTTCCTCTTACCAGGGGGTAACACACTCGAGGGAATTTAGGCACGTGAATGGCAACAATTTATCTCCTCTTTGAAGAGTGCAGCAACCATGAAAAGATTCCAGCTTTGTTCCTTTATAATTTATTTATAAACAAATATGAAAACGAATTTTGTTTTTTTTCATTTTGCCGAAATGATTAGGGTTTTATCTGTGTCTAGTAACTAAAATCTCGTATAATAACGTTGAAATTATAGAACAGGCCGGATGTTAGGGATTTCATTGGTTTTAATTTGTAAACAAATTCGCCTGATTATCCGGTAGTCCATGAATATCGCTTATTCCGAAATAATCCTTCTCGAATCTTTGCCATCTTTTATGATCATAATCATCATCATAATCAAACCATTATCACCATTGTCATAATGGGTGCATTATTGTTGGCGCGAGAGATTAAAATTGGCTTCGTTTGCTTTTTTAAAGATTCCTATGTTGTTTGGATTTCTTATGTCGATTGGGATGTTAAGACATTATTCAAAATTTTACAGCGTTCATAAGAAATATTTATATTCCTTACTTAACTACCTTTGTGCTTTTAGCAGAAAAAGTTTCATTTTTTAAATGACATTATATGAAGTTTCATCATAAAATTTTCATCATCATCTTCATATAGGGGAAAATCACTCCATGGAAATCTCGTACACATATGATAGAAATCCTGGTAGTTTTATCAGAAAACCTTTGAAATTCTTTTTTGCTGAAAATCTCGTACGCTTGCATTTCTTACCTCGAAGCCTCAAAGGGGATGTTATTCCAAATTTGACTGGATCTTAGTAAAAAAAGTTTCATTTCTCCGATCGTACAATGCTTGATTTTAAATTTGGAGATTTAATCATCGTCATTATCAAAATTATCGTCATTGCGAGAGCAAAAGCTTTAACAGATTTTGTTTCAGCACTAAAATAGAACATTGTGTTAAAATTAGAAAAAATACATGAGACGTTTACCACACGGACATCTTATGAATTTATATTATGTGCACTTAGGTGGGTTATAAATACAGCTGGAAAGATTGGACAATCCAAAAACCACGAGGTCACTCGAGGCATGCAAAAAAGCTGAACATAACAAGACTACTTGGCAGAACTACAGTTTCTAAAAAAATTGTGATCGATCTTTTTATAAACAGATCATGTTTGCTGCAGAACTTTCTAATAATTCAAAATGCTGTTTTTTAAACCAATATAAAGGAGGCAAAGCCCGAAAGCAATATTTAATGTCTTCCCCAGTCATAACAATGTAACATAAATCCAAAAAGAAATAAAATTCATTGTAGATAATTAGACATTTCGTTGACCTTTAAACTTCATAACCTATTAAGCTAGATCTGTAACATGGAAGAATGGAAGTTAATGTTTTCAGGGAATTGCCTTTTCCATTGTTGGACAAAAGCTGAACAAGTTTTCATTCATGGAGAAAGTGTTTATAATAGACTGCCGGGGGTAGGGTGGGCATTAACTTGGGAACACATTCGATGCACCTTTATCTTTGGTCTAATTTGCTTCTGAAAAGGCTTTCAAATATTTAGAATGAGTCGGTTACAATGAATGGCAAAACAAGTTAATAAACTGTTTCTATGTTTTTTCTAATAATACATTCAGACGATTGACGTAAAGAAATAATGAAACGATTCTTTCGAGCCAAATAAAAACCAAATGATGTGGTTTTTAAAATGAATCCATTAAAAGCTGATATTTGATATTCAAAGTAGTTTGTTTTGTCTTTGGTACTTACAAAGCAATGATTAGTGCAAGGTTTGTAGGGGTTCATTGGGTGTCATTTTTTGTTACCACATTTTCATTCTGTTTATATGAACCTAAGCCCTAGATATTTGCCCAGAAATTTGGAGATTTAGTCTGGAAATCAGCTTTCTTACACTAAACCACCACCAGTTTCACAAAATCAGAAACAGTAATCAACAAGATATTCATGAATTATTTCCATTTGTTGTTGCAACTTATATTACAACATTATTGTTGCAACATTATTGAAGAATTCATAAATATCTGTAACCAAGTAATCTCCAAAAACAAATTCACTGAGAGGGCAATAAAGGGAAAATATCAATGATTCTTTAAAGTTATTCTTATTCTTTTCACATCCCCTGGCTCAACAATGACACCACATATATTTCCACTTCTAAATGTGTTTCAATAAGGACGAAAATTCAATTTTTTTAGGGGCAGTAAACTTTTCCGAACAGCAGTAATCAACCCCTAAAGAATTATTCTCGAACAATGGTTCCCCTTTACTGCTCTATCATTTATCCAGGGCCCACGCCGCGAATTTGAAAGTGGGGGGCCAAGGCTAATGGAAGTGGGGGGGCCAAGGCTACTTTCACCTTTGATTGTAGCTTTGAAATTACCTGCTTCACAAAAAGGTGGGGGACCATGGCCACTCCCCCCCCGGGGGGGGGCGTGGGCCCTGGTATCGCATTATCAGTATGTGATTGCTTGAATACCATTTTGCAGCTGTTTTTTAATTGCTGTTTAGTGTTTTCGTGTCTTTATGTAAAAGAAAGATAATACTGGTTGTCACTGTATTTTTATCATGGCCGTAGGCCGTAGACACTTTTTAGCATGATCAACATAATTTTGTTTCAAGAATCAATCTTAGGAAGTGATATAGATGTCACACACAAAAGGATGATTTTTCACATCTTTCGTGAACGCTTGTAATTACGACGAATTAAATAATTACGACGTCATATCAAATTCAACAAATCTTTTTAAGTAAAATGATACATCTGATTTTTGTCAACATAACGAAAGGAACAGCGATTTTTGAGAGGGTGCTGAATCAGCCCTATCCCCCATTAAGTCTTAGTAGCTCAAACTCCCAGTCCGAATAGCGTTAAAATCTGGAACTTTTGGCTTCTCACCGCAAATTTCGTCTAGAGATCACACCCTTGAGATATCCCAGAAACCTTTTTGACCAAATGGATTTTGGAGCCTACTTTAAATCTAACTTAATTTAAATAGATTAAAGGGGCTCAAATTAACTATCAAGGCTTATCAAATGCCTATAAAGATGTATTTTAAACAGGCGTAGTAATAATAGTTCTCTGTTATTAACTGGAGTCTAATTCCACGCCTTAATACCCGAGTAATGAAATCCATTTTAGTGGATTTGAGGTTTAGCTTGAGAATATATAGATCTCTATAATTCCTCGTATTATAATCAAGCACCTGGTAGCTATTGGGCTAGCAAGGGATGTGTCCCCCCTACCCACTTTTGTGCAATAATAGATTAGAAAAAATTTAGAAGGTTTTCTCTAGCGCACCTTTTAAAGTTAGCAGTTCTTCTAGACTGGAAGCCCTTTTTGTTCATTTTCTTGGTGTCTCATCATGTTTATCTATTTTGATAGTAATTGTTTTCTTCTTTGAATCGGACTGTTTAAAAATAATAAGTGGAAAAAAGCAAGTATTTTTACAAGGGGCGTTTCCGGCGTTCCAAAGGGCATGGTGCCTGATTATAATGTGCAATAGAATATCTTTGTCGGAACACAGTCCATAAACTTTCCGAGCAAAGTTTGTTTAAAATCTTATAAAACCAAATAAGATTCATAATTTTCAATTATAGATGTTACAAGCCCCATGAAAAATTATTTTTAAAGAGGAACAAATTTAAGATTGATTTGAAACTTAAATCGTTAATCATATTGAAATATCCGAGTCTCTCTTTCCGACAAAGTGTATAATGTAAATCTTGGCTGAGATTGCAGTAAATCTTCGAATTGTGTCCCTCCACCCCACGAATATTGTCAACCTTTGAAGCAAAAACCTTTCATTCGCCCTACCTTTTGAACAAATGACCACCCTGACTTGCCATTTTTTATGAAAATGCGTTTAATTCATGATTAATAACCTCTTTAACGGGAAACAAAAAGCTAAATAAGCAAAGCATTTCCTAGCCTGTGCTCCAGACCCCTAACTTGAAAGTAGACCTCTACTTTCAAGTTAGGGGTCTGGAACACAGCTAAGCGGAGTGAAGCAGAGTGATCACGACATTTTTGATCAGGCCCATTTCCCCCCAAATAAGAACCATCAAATTAGAGCAATAAGGCCCAAATTAGAGTTAGACCAATCAAAACGACCCCAACTAATAAGACCCAAAGGAGAAAATTAGAGGGTTAAAAGTGTTTCTTTCTGAGTCCTGGGAGATAAGATACATGGCTAAAACAGTCTTGGTGATAAAAAGACAAGTAAGGAGTACAGCAGAAAAATAAGTGAACTTGGCACATCATTACTTGAATAACCAGCTTGATTTATAAGGTATTATTTTTTGTAATAAACAATTATTATCTAAAAGTCTAAAAAGAGCAAGTAATTGCTCGTTTGCCTTGCATAACTACTGACACATTGGACCTTGGAGGGTAGGAAAACGGCAAATTTCAGGAAACGATAGGTAACACAGCTAGTGTTAGATTACTAGAGAGCATATTGATGAAATATCACTTCCCACTTTTAATGTAAAAATTTAGCGATCAGTTGTGATTTCTATCCGTTGTAGGCAGATAAGGGAAAGTAAATGTGATAGGTTAAGCTAATGATAAAAGTCTTGTCTCCTGCTTCAAAGGTATTTGGTTCGAGACTGCTTTTTGATCCTTATTAGAAGTGACACCCATATCATCCCAGGAAGCTACCATTTCCCCTGAATATCTGGCAAACATGGTATTAATTCAGTGACGGATTTAAGGGGGGGAGGGCAACTAGGGGCAGTTGCCTCTCCCTCACTGAGTTGTTGAAGCAACTCTAGCACCCCTTTTTCGGACATGTTGCGCCCCTTTTGAAGAGTGAGAAGCAGGTGAAAAAGTTTCTGAGACTTATAGGCAAATTTACTTCAAGGATAACCTCAAAGTATACAACAATTATTGTGAAAAATGTCCTTACAAAGTGAATACAGCGTACACTCGTCATCACTTTCTGAAAATTTTTCAGCGCCCCCACTACCAACTGCCCCTCCTTCAAATTTTCTTTGGATCCGCCCCTGCATTAATTACCAGTAGAAAGAGGTGAAATGACCTTGGCACAATCGATAAACTATTTACAAGGGCCAACTAATGAAGCCAGTTAGGCTAGAGGAAAGGGTGGCAAGCAAAATCTGGGTTATAATTGCTCACCATAAGAAAAGGAGAGAATTCAAAAACGCAGCCAAACCTTTCTTCTATTCATTAAACATGGTCTGTATCAAAAGCATCTTTTAACGGTATGGTTAGGGGGTCTCATGCGTCTAGAAATAGTTGTAAAACTGAGTTTCTAAGGTCAACGTAAATGCCTATTAAGCAATTTGCTCGCATAAACAAAACTTTATCTTCCAAGATTCATAAGCTCTTTTTGAAAAACCGCCAGGGTCGTGAAACCGCATATCTGCGTTCTTAGATCATATTTACGCTCAATATAGTTATGGTCACTTGGGTGAAAGGATTTGTAATAATCCTGTTTTGACTAGTGACTAGTTCAACTAACTCTCTCTTTCTCTCATTTGTGCCTTGTTTTGCTACTGCCGTGATTGGTGGGCAGGGAACGTATTTTTGAGGCCCAACATTCTTACCAGCGTATAAATCAACCAGAGGGCGCTTTTACAATATAATACAGAACGGGAACCAGCTAAATATAGTGATTATTAATGAACTTACATTGTTTTAACTGTAAATTCTTCTTGGATTACACAGGGCACCTTCCAAATCTAACATGAATTTTGCTGATCCCACAGGTTGTACTTGGCATCCCTAGCTTCACCGTTTTATATCCACGAAAGCTTCTCAAGATCTTCCAAAATCGCTTTTAATCCTGTGCCTAAAATTGAATATTACAAATACATTCAAATGGGTACATTTGCAATGCTAAATTGCTCGCTGGAAGGGTTTTCCTGTTTTCTTTAATCTCCAGGGGTCCACAGTTTTAAACAGTTCAAGCTGACCATAGAATTAGGGAAAAAACAAGGTTTAAGTTCTACGGAAGGGAACCGAATGCATAATTAGTGTATCGTGTGATTTGAGATATTTCAATGATTAGGTATAAAGGGAAGAAAAAGAGCTTCTGTAGAATGGAGAAAGAAAGGGTTTCGGATTGTAAGCTTTGCTCGAATAGCGTGTTTTCTGAGATGAATATTAATGTTAGCGGAGGGTTTTGAATACAAAAAGGTTTTGAAACTATGGGTTTTGAAAGGGGGAGGGTTAATGTAGCCATATGTATGAGCATGAATCAAACAGTAAAATTATGCAGTTACCTTCCGGTATACTAACAGCCTTTTCCAAAGATCGATTCTAAAGATCTACTGATTCTAACAACAAAGTATAAAATGGCAATGATTTTTTATATGCAATCGACCAGTGGCGGGCACCTGAGGGCGAGGCGGCTGTGGTCCCAAATATTTTCTAGGACAATGGTTTTTTATCTAGAACAAAATGAAAATGTGACATCATCTTATCAAGACAATAGACTTGCCCCTCAATATTTGACCAAGTGTTCGCCCCTGCAAATGAGTTATATTAGTTCGGCACCTTGAAAGGTCGGAACCTGACATCATTCAAGGGGGGGGGGCGTCCTAAGGAAGGGAGGCTGTGCTAAGGAAAACGTCTAGAAGCCACACCCAAGACCACGCCGATGGTCACACCCTATATACTTCCTTTTGTGTTAGAAGCTCTCTGTTGTGTATATAAAATCATTCAAACTGTTCACCGACTCTAAAAAGCTAATATAAATTGTTTATTCATGGCAAACCAATAACATAATAAAATATTAATTCTAATTGCCAAATAAAAAAATCGCCTTTAGAAGCATATACTGGTTTTAAGGAGGGGCTGCGCCCCCCGATCCCCCCTCCACAGGAACACTTACACCATTTAGTGTTATTTTGTAACAAAGATACTGTTCAATCACGATTATTCCGTAAATTCTCAAATTAGATCCGACGACGGCAGAAACATTATGGAATGTTTCGTTTACTTTGGTGTTTCATATTTCATTGAATACGTTATTTATCACGAGCAGAAACCATGTATTGTAAAAATTGGCTTTGTCACGGTTGGGGGTTAATCAAGGGGGCTTAAACGAGGGATGGGTTAGTTCGTGGAATTACGGTAACAATGGATACCAAGTCACTGCAGGAAAGAGTCACGTATGGTTTAGGGTTTCGCCGAAGGGTAACACAAGATAGACAAGTTAAAATAATTGCCTACCAAAGTCCTTAAAAGCACTCGACTATGCAAAAGATCTATTGTTACGGAGCCAAGTGACTAATCTTCAATGTTGAATCGATTTAAAGCACACTGCAAGGCCTCCTGTTAACTCTGAACGGTTGACTGACGGGACAAAGTGCCTTTAATTTATAATGGAAATTAGAATTAATAATTGTGATATTCATACTTATTTTTAACAGAGTTTACGAAAGAACATTATGCTGCAAAAGAGGCAACAGGCATGTTGCTAACTTTGGGTACTGTAAACGTACCAGTATCATCGAAATAGATTTTAGAAGACGGTATGATACAGGCCACCAGGTAGTATTCAAATTATTGATGAAAATTTTGCAACCAGTATTCTCATCATGTCTTGGCCCAACATGATGAAAGAGCAAGGCATTCTGATAATAATGTTGAAATTGTTTCTAGCCGAAAACCCCAGAATGGGGTCATGACCTTGGTACAGTAGCTTTTTGTGCTTTAGATTAATGCGCTTTTTGAATGAATATTTTAAAATCTGTTTCAATGATTTCGTCAATCATATCATCGTTATCATCCAATTTTTTTCACTTTATCTGTTAGCAGATTGGGCTCTCTAACTGCTGCAAAGATTTTAAAATTTTTCTTTTTTCTTGGCCCTATCCTATAAAATCTTTATTATTTTCCTAATATTATAAAAAAGGTTTCTAACAAGGTGCACGATTCCAATGCTCTCTCATAACAAGGTGTTGTTTTTAGTATTTGAAACCTTACATAAACTATGTTTTATATTGATCTTCTGGGAGGGTGTGATTGCAAACACTCTAATCTTTCAATTCCTTTCATTAAATAAGTAGTAATGTAAGAGATTGTATATGCATTTGCTTGATAGTTGTATTTGGCATTTTATAATTTTTGGCCATTTTATAATTTGTTGACATTTTATTATTTTGCATTGCTTGATTGATGTATTAGGTTGTGATGAAAAGCCCTCTTTTCTTTCGTAATTTTAGAGTGCTATGTCGGTTCGCATAAGATGGAATCATTCATATCAATTATTAAATCTTGTACAGGTTACGGTTTTGCATTCCCTTTGTGTTAGGTAATGAAATCTGAAAAACTTGCTAAAACACAAAGTGGTGCGTGTAATTTTACTCTTTCAAATCTGGTGCGTGGCCCCTCCTGCTTCAAAAGCAGATTATGAAACAGTATTAACCCCAGCCTCCAAAATTTCTGGGGGGTAACTGCCCCCTTGGCCAAGCCTGTTATGCACCATTGGAGATATAGAGGAACCAGGCCATTGCGAGGTAGTTTATTTACATTGAATAGTATATTGTTTGAATAATATATCATTATATAGGATGTTTGCAAAATAATTTTGCTCAAGGGAAAAAATCATGAAGTTAGCTTCCAACAAAGTGTTGAGTATGCTATTTTGGTAAGTTGCAATGATATGATATTTTTTACCACGCCCCAATTTTTAGAAACGTCTATGGTTCGCTTTTTGGCTCTACAAGGTCGATGTAATACTTATTGAACCGTCTGTATCAAATTTTACATAATCTATAAACACCCATAAATAATTCCAGTTACTGCTGATTCACCTAGCGTTTCTCATGTGTTGCACGTTTGTAAACACGAAAATATTTAGACTATGAACAACAAAGCTTAGAAATACGTATTATTCATCGGGAAAGATGCTTTGATTACTCCCTTAAAGGAAGAGCTGCAAGGGACCTTTCTCTAACTAGCAGCAAGATATTCCGTTTCTTTCTCTAGTGACACTGCGTCGATTTATCGCATGTTGAATAGCCGTGAGTAATTCTTAATAAAGAAAGAACAATGCCTTCATTTCTATGTGGATGAAAGGCCAAATGATATCACTAGCACACGAACGATACATCGGATTGCGCAGTGTAGGATGTTAGAACCGGGATGGGGAGGGGGGACCTAGGGACATATACAACACAACTTTTGGATAATTTGCCACTTTTTCAGAGGTGCCATATTTAGAACTGTGTGTAGTTAAATGGCCCTTTTTGTTATCAATGTACAACTAGTGGCGGCGTCGTATCCAGATTCTATTTACCCGTTGATAGAAATTACTGTAGCCTTATGTACATTGTTTTAAGGTGAAAATATTTGGAAGGGTAGCTTTTCGTATTCATTCATATAGTGTGAAGTAGAGAAAATACTCTCATTAGCAATATCTTAGGCGTGAGGTGTCTTGTCTCTTCTCTGTTTCGTTATTTCTCTTTTCATTCTTAATTTGTTTAGGCTAGTTTCTGGAGTTCTTTTTTGAGTATACATTCAGCTACAGCATACCAATCTTCTACAGACTATATGCATATCCTTCAAAACGTAGAAGACAACCTTATATCCCTGAAAATATTTGGTAATCTTTGGTTGTAATTGCGACGATCACAGGCCATTTGAGCGCCAGTATGACAAAATTCGTTACGAATATAAAATAAATAGTAGAAAAGGCACTTTGCAAAGCATTTTTGAAGCCAACTATGGCTGTCAAGTTTGGTATTTGCAAAATTCAGTGAACCAAAATTCCAGTCAGAAACTCGACTGCTTTCAAACTTTATTTCAGTTAGAATCGTGTTTAAACTTTGACGACAATATTGAATTTTATAGAATTCGGGGTGATTTTTACCTTGAAATGAGGCTCATCCTAAGCTAGTCCTCTTAAAATGATCATTGGATGACAATAGAGGTAGGTGTTGTCTTACGCAACGCCCCCGCAGAGGCGCTCCTGGTACCTCGATTATCCTGCTTATTGTATTTTTTGAAGTAGCTTTAAACCCCCGTGTCATGTGCTGATCGTTGCCTTCCGAATATCGATATTCAATAAAGGACAACGGATATTAGAAACCGACTTTCCATGGGTGTGTAACATAAACTTAATAACAGTCAATGCTAACCAGTCACTTCCTTTCAATAAAGAAAAAGTTCGTGTGATTTATATAGAGCCCATTAATACAACAAAAGGTTAACAAAGGATTAGTTGGTCAATACCCTTGGCTTGTTGTAGAATCATTAGTCTGTTCATTTCAGTTGGAACAAAAAGATACTTTCAGTTATCCGTACAATAGGAAGGAACTTTTTTGGGGACACTGTTGTTAGGAACAAATAAGACGGAAAAAATCACTGGAAACAAAGGCTCGTGAGCCCCTCCCTCCCCCTGAAGAACAATATCAGCTACGCCCAGGTTTTCACAAAGCAAACCATACTTTGTAACTTGTCTACAAATAGACTAATAGATAGACGAATCACTTTAGATTTTTCTATCAACCATTTCTCTAAATTGGAAGATTGTTGAAACAAAATAGCAATGTACAATGGCCACCAAGCTTCAGGGGCAGATTAAGTGGGGGAGGAATAGCTCTGTGTTTGTTTCATTTGGTAAAAATCATTTGTTGGTAGTCAGTAGTAACAAAGTAACGCCGAGATTTTACTTTATTTATCTTTCATCAGTATTCATCTATTTATCGTCAGTAGCGTAGGAGGGGGTGGGAGAAGCTAATCTCAAGGGCATCGTCGCAAACATTTTCCGCTCGCTTCGCTCGCAGGAGAGCCTCAATATTCAGTAGTTTCTTATCGTATTGGGTTTTATATAGAAAAGTCTTTCACGTTCTTGAGACATTCCTGATAAAATAGAAACTAAAAAACTAAAGCAGTCCAATCCTTAAAAAACTGGATTCTGAAATGCGTTTCTATCATTTAACAGTGACCTGGAGGGTGTGGCACCAAAATCATTGTTGCTTAAATCCGCCAAACGTTTATTTATATAAGCTAATAAATTGAATTTTGCCTAAACTAAAGGAACAAACGTTAGCTTGTGAAAAAAAAACTTGAGGTAACAAGAGTTTTTGCAGGTTTTTTTCAAGCTGTTTTATTTGATCCAAGAATTCAAATTCATTTCTTTTCCTAGAAAAGAGGGAAGGTAGAGGATGTCACAATCCACGAAAATGGCCACACAACACTAAACACTAAATCAATTAAATCTCAAGATCTGTAGCAATGTTTGGTCTTTCTAGCAAGACTCCCTTTTAAGATTTGATAGTCTTAACCAAATTATAAACGTTCATGTAAATAAAAGAAACTATGTACAATATATTCTAGCTACTAAGTTCATATGAAAACTCCTTTTTATTTTTTATTGAAATCTAGAACAATAAAAGAGGTATCTGAAACAGGGTCTTTTCAGCCTAATATCTCCCTAATATTCTCTTTATTTTGATCCAGGTCAAACCACTCCCATCTTTTCCCCAATAAAGAGAAATTAGCAGCCATTTTCATGAATGCGATTTTAAGGTTAGCATTTGGATGATCACATACGTGAACTCTTCAACAACTGGTAAGAACCCTAGGCAATTCTATAAATTATGACATATGCTTAGCAATGTTTTTTGTTAGTTGTACAACTTTATATTTGCTTTATTCTCAATTTGCGTGGAATCATTATTTGGTGTCTTGCTGCGAAATACAAACAAAAAATATCTTGTGTACGTTTAGGTGAATGTGTTTTTCTCGTTTTTTTCTCAAACTATACAGCAATATAATAGAAAGTAGGTTTTAAACAATAGTTTTCTAATAACTCAAGAAAACATGTTTTGCAAAATGGTGTTTTTTTTAAATTCTAGAAAAATATTCCCTGTTCCTTCAAGGAATCTGCTTCAATTACAACCTTTTCTCGATAATCAAAATCATATCTATTGTCATCTAAATATTTGCAAAATTAGACAATACTTTAATTAGACAATATTCAGATAAAAAAATTCTTGTTTTGCACCTATAGTTATAAAACGAATCGTTTTGAAAAGTGAATATGATATAGAGAGGGACGTTATCGTGTTCAAATCGGGTGTTTCCAGTGCGCAATGGGCGTGGTTTCGAAAATGTCTAAATTAGCGTCCATCTACTCAGAGCCACGTGGACTTCGAAAATTCCAGTTAACGGCCTATATTTTGTGTTTACGTATGGCAGTCAAAGAATTCCTGGAATCTTCTGCACTGGCCGCTGTTCACCTTCTTAATTAATCTCTCCAAGAAAAAGGGTCAGCCGTAAGTGGGGATAAGCACTGTATAATTAAATGATAACAAATCCAAAATATAAGTTGTGTCTACGAATCCAATGACCTGCTCACCAGGGTTTGTGTTCTTCTACCTAGCTAGGTCATCTGCAATTTAATTACCTTATATCGTGGATAATGCAAGGATCAGAGTGGCAAACTGAACACTCATACAATAACATTTGTCATTAGACTAGCCGGCAGTATGCATATATGACCATGTGTTTCCCTAATCTAATCAGGTTTGATACATTTAATCAAGCTGTAGAGAGATATATCTTCAATTATATTCTAAATTTCGCCTCAAATTGGATTGTAGATTCTTTCTTTGTGATAATTCCTACTAAATGCAAGTCCGTTTCCGCATGGGTGTAAAAGCTATTTCAAATGGCGGATCCAAAGCCCTTCTTTTCCCTGACGACAGGACTTTTGTCATGATCGTCAGCCATTTTAAGTCTTTCAAACGGTGACTGCTAAATATAAAAATTGAAAGTATATCTGCATCTATGCACAGAAATAAGATAACAGCAAAGATCGATCACCTTTTAAACGTATAGTTTGATAAAAGGGCCCTCCTAGATACTGTTTCGTTTCTTATAATCTATCAACGACAAATTCCCGAATAAGTATAGAGTAGAGGATAATCAGACTGGGAAAGTACCAGGGCATACTGGCATAAAATAGAAGCGAGCAACAAAACATACACCACGGAGCAAGAAAAGCTGGGGGCTATAGCCCCACTCTTTTTTGCCAAAAGCGTAAAAAATTAAGAAATTTACCACTAGTCAAGCCCGTTTTCATCCAGTTTTACAGCCACACCCCCCCCCCCCCCGCAAAAATAAAGCACGTTCATTGAATCTAATGAAATGACAATTTTTTGAAAATGGCTTGAGAGGAGAGCTGAATTTCATCATCATTTCATCATCATTTCACCTTGGTTTCTTACAAAGGCTTCTAGGCCTGAAGATAGCTTGAATATGGAGCAGTGGGAGCAACGAACAGAGTAAAAACAGAGGGGGCAATGGGAGCAGTGGGAGCATTGGGGACAATGGGGGCAGCAGGGAAAGCAGGGGTAATTATACCCGGTAAAGTTTAGCCAAGAGGCTGGAAAACCGGCGGTAAAAAGTTTCACTTGTAAAGAAAGTTCATAAACAAATGTTTCTAAAAGTTTATCTTATCATTCGAACCGCAAAATTCTTAAATGTATCTTGCGGAGAGCAGTCGACTCTGTATTGCAATGAAAACAGAATTTTAATGTTACGCGGCATTACTTTGATAAGTGAAGAAATTTATCAGACATAGATATCGTTTAAAGAAATTGAAGTCTCAATCTAAAAAGTGATATAAATAGAAAAAAGTTAGGATCTTTAATATCAGAAACATTTTCAACTTGGTTATATAAAATGAATAAATACTGATGGTTTTTCAAAAATGGTTATAAAATACTTCACATAATATAATATCTTCGCATTTTCATATAAAATGTCGTTTGTAAAAGGGTATCTGTTCGTGTGCTGGAAAGTGTCCCCTGTTTGTTCTGTTCTTTCACTGTATCTAAATATACACAAGTTGCCTCTGTTTATCTCAAAGAATACTTACAGCAACTATCTTCGTTAGAGACGTTTATTCCCTGTTTTGAGCTTGGGAAATCGATTCTTGCTACCAGTTCATCAGGTTTTTATAAAGTTGGTACAGGGCAATATGGCAAATCCAAACAGTTCTGCGGAAGAGAGAAGACAAACAAATTAATATTTTATGATTTGATTTTTGATGAAAGAAATTTCTGGTTAAGCTAGAAATATATCAAGAATAATATTTCTATATACGTATAATCTAGATATTTCCTCTGTTGTATCAACGCATGATCAACGCATGCTCAACGCATGAACAAATTAAACATGTAATAACTATGCTTGTATCCAGGGAGGGGTATTATTTAGACAAAATTCTCTTTAAGATTCAGGATACGGACAAAATCACAGTTTGTTAGAATAAAAATTTCTTGTCCAAACGAAACTGTATTTCATGATAAAAACCGACATTTCGTGCTAGTAACAATAACATAACTTGTGGTAAAACGATTTATATATATTTTATAAACTAATTGTGTTTCTTCAACAATTCCTTCTCTTTTTATAATCGATGTGATCTCATCAAACCAGCAGCAGTATTTTTTCAGTTTTCAATATTATCGACAACTTTAAAGCATCTTGTCCAACCCTGCTTTTAAAATTTAAATTCTACTTTATAGCAATTTTATGATAAAACATGACAACGATTCTTAAAAATGTATACAATTTTTAAAATATTGAATGCATCGGCGGATTTGGAAAAAAAATTGACTGGTTTGTTTTGGCACAGTTACAGAATATCCCCGCGAAAAAACCTAAGAGTTTGACACCTACAAAATGACTTATTTTCGGTTAAACACCTTGTATTTAAAAGCCTTTTTCAACCATCTTTAAAAGCTTCTAAGGCTTTTATTTCAAAGATCCTGGTTTAACAATAAAATACCAAGATTGTCAGGCAACACTGACCAGGTTCATCGTCCTATACATCTTTTAAATAAAAACCTTAATGTATAGATACCACTATTGCCAGGCAACACTGACCTGGTTCCCCTTACATTGCATAAAAGCCCAACTATAGTTTATTTGTTGCAATTAAGAAACACCGCAATACGCCGAGAATAAACAACAATAAATACACGTAAATCAGTGAAGGCTAATATTTCGCCCCGGCATACGGGGCTTCATCAGTGCAAATATAGTTTATTTGTCTAACTCAAAGAATCTTTCTACAAAACTGCAACATTTATAAGCAGCAAACCGTTCACTTACAATTGATCCAATTCTCGCCAGGTACTGTTGGTATTGCCTTGTTACAAAATGTCTTCCCACAACATAGAGACAAGACCCGGACTTTCCCCATTCCATAATGAAATGTCGTACTTCCACCTGGCTTGTAGTTCAGTCCACAGGTAATAAAATGTTGAAACAACTGAAAAAGAAAAAGGCACTAGAGAAATCTTTCAATTGATAACAAGGTCTATCAATTTATATCGAAAAAAGTACAGGTGGTTGAGAAGTCATCAGATGTAAAGAGGGAACCATCAATTTTATGTAGAAAAGTTAAGGATGTGACAACTGAATTACTATTCGAAAACATTGCATTCGAAAAAATTTATGAATGCATTGGCGAAAAAGTTCACCAAAGAAAGGGCCTTTGTCAAATTACTATTGTAACCTTTTATAGCCTGGTCAAATTGATTAAAGGGAAGAGAACTAAGCTAATTGACAATAACCTTGGGAGGGTTTGTCTTACTACCACTAATCAGTGCTTACTACCCACGCTTTTACTGACTCACTCTTTCATCGAAGGCTCTGACACCAAGGGTAATTGACAATCTATCAAAGATACAACAATATATAACTGCACGCTGCATCACCTGGCTTGACCTGTTATACTTGAAAAACGACGAAAAATAGTCTTATAATGATGTAGCCTAATTTTGAAAATATTCACACTTTTAGAAATTAGTTCAAATCATAGCGCGGCCGATTACCATTCGGTATCCAAAATAATTGATTGCATGATCACATTACCCTCACCCCATGAACCCTTAGCTGCAGGAGCGTTTTTAGGGACTGCGGGACCCGGCCAAGGGCCAAAAACATTGGCGGGGCCCTTTTTCATTACAATTTCTATCATTTTATTTGGTTATGGGGCCCCTCTTGGCTACCGTAAACGCGGGGCCTGGGGCCATGGCCCCCTGGACCCCCCACAAAACTGTCACTGCTTAGCTCATACGGTTTTTCAACACATACTCTAAAGGGCCTTCTCAGATTAGAAAGTGACGACAAAATTGTTACGAATTTTATTTTTAGCATAAATGTTTTTCAAAAGAGGTTGTAATCCGTAGGCCTTAAAATAGACGACTTTAGCACAACATTTTAAAACGTTTAAGTAATATTTACCGTGTTTTGTTCTATGCATTACTAATTAACATTTTAAAAATTCTTTGCGGCAAAAGCCCTTCTTTGTCACATATTTTCATATTCAGGAACTAATAATGTGCTATAATATTGACATATGATACATAAACAAAACATCGTTAGGTTAGAAAGAGCTGCCAAATTTAAATAGGTGTTTCAAACGTGATTTCATCCTAGCCACCGTCAACTTTTACAAGGTCAGGTCACCTTTTAAATAGTCATTTAGAAACACACAGAACTCTGACGTTAAAGTATTTCTGCATTTCAAAAGGGTGTATAGAAGTAGGCGATATTTGGGGTGGATGGCTATAGCCGTCAATAACGATTTTGGCTTGTCAAACATTTTAAACCATTGTCAATAATTTTCTTTTGTCACAATAATTTAGCACTCGTCGCACTAGGGCAGTGTCAAGCGAAAATTTAAAACGCTAACCTCAATATTTTGGATGCAATCATACGTTATAAATTTTGATTTCTTTGAACCTTGTTCATATATTTGTCTCACGAAGCAGCCATGATTTGACCAACAAGTAGATATAGGTCCATCGTTGTGTGCTTTTTTGCATAGCACTAAACGATTGGAGTCCAATGTATTATCTTCTCTGATGCTGCGAGTAAACGCCTTTCCTGGATAAAAAAGAGTAAAAATGCGAGCAACTAGAATATTATATTTGATGCTGTTAAACCAATCTGTTGCAAAATGCTCGTTACTGATTACAATTTATTTTGATAATCTCATCAAGCTTATAACACAGAGAAGAAACGAAGAATTTCCCAGTCCCTCCAGGGCATATTTAGCATACTGATTAGGGGGGGGGGGCAATTGCTCCTCCAGCCCCATTGAGTTTCCATTGTTTCAAACAATAGGCAATATTTCTTTCCTTTACATAAACAAAGGCTTGCCCCCCAGAAAATTTCCATTTAGATGGCCAATAAATCCCTTTTGACAGACAAGAGAGTCGTTGAGAGCAAACCCAGGCCTAGGAGTGAAACTTGATATAGATACTGAATACAAATTTTGCTCCATGCTGGTAGTACCCGTTCTCGATGCTCCTTCTCCTCAAGAAGAATTCATGCTCAACTGCGCAATACAGATGGACTGAAAGGAAATTTCATCAGGCAATTTCAAAACTGAACGTTCTGAGGTAAACTGCTAAACAGTGTCCAGAAAATGCTTTTCCCTCATTCGGACAAAACCTTTAAGCTCCAAAGACCTTCCTTGCAGATAAATTAGAAAGAGGGTGGGCATTGGGTGTGGCAATCTTTTTTGTTTTGTTTACGTTGGCCTCTTTCACGGTCATTGATCGTGTGACAACCGTGCTTACTGGGCTCTGCGTTCTGGAATGACGTTAAGTAGAAAAAACAAATCGTGTCAGGAAAATCAGTCCCATAAAGATAGCTACCGAAATCTCAGACGTAATGTTTATCCTTCAAGCACAATAGTCGCTTACGTAAGAATGTTCTTACAAAACCAATAACGTTATGGGATGTTTATTTACCTAAGATGGCTATTCACGGAAAAATTGCTGAAAAACAAAACACAACCAAGAGGCAAAAACAGCAGAGTGGAAGAAAGCAACATTCTCTTACGCAATTTATACGGTTTCCAGACGATGGTTGCTTTTGTAAATAAAAAACAACAGTACCAAACAGACAAGCAGTATAGATGTAAACAGGCGAGAATGAATTGCGTATCACTTCACCCATTAGCCAGAGCACGGCAGAAGTATACAAGGCCAATTATTTTCAAAAAATCCGTTTCTTTTTCCTTGAAATTGCGAGAGGGGCCTCGACTATACATTTTGTTCTTGTGCATTGGAAATTTTTTTAAAAGCGGAGAAAGCAGTCCAAAGAATGGAAGAGCCTTATTTGAAGTCAAGTGACATAAAAGGAAAAAAAAAGTAAAGCAAGCTGAAGAAAGAAATAAGTGATAAAGCTTAATTAAAGCGAAAAATTATGAAATACTATGCTATTAGAAATAATCACAATATCTTCCATATTCTTAGCGTTTATTGATACTTATGCATGAACTCTTTTTTATGAAAATAGTTTGTCATCCAATTATAGTCTCTTTGATAATTTCATACCCTTATCGAAAACGGGAAAAATTCATACCCCTGTTATGCCCCTCTCCCATCCACCTTAGTAGCCAGGATTCAAAAAGCTGCTCTTATCCAGAAAAGGGTTTGAAGTCATAAATCTATTGTTGCTTTTGCCTAATTACAAGCCAACATAATGATATTTTTCATGGATGGTGTCTAACATAACGATTATTAAACTGTAGAAATATTTTATAACTTTTCTGCTCAAAATGCTGAAATTTACACAAACGTATTACAAAGCGAAAAATTATCAAGAATAAATTAAAAAAAATTATACCTGCAATTGTTGGAATCAATATAAATAATGATATGCAGTAAAGCCAGCTTAATTCATGTCTACTCCAAGGTTCCATTTTAAAATTGAAGTAGTTGAATACGTCAAGTCCGTGGTTACTCGTGTTAAAGTAACGAATTGGTGAGCTTGAGGAAGAAATAGAACAAACATCGTAATTGATAAAATATTTAGTTCAAAAGGTTGGCAGTTTTATTATAAATGAAAGGACTTTGTGCATACGCTATACTTTGGAAATCTGTTTGCGATTAGTAATTAAAAGTTTTTTTCATGCATAATTAGTTCTCCATCATTTTGTTGTCCTTCTTATCTTCTACTCAGATTGCAAAGATGACATTTCGATAACTTCTTAGGCAGTTTAGAATATTATCAATTCCAAACCTTCCCAAAATTTGCACAATAAATAAATAAATACTAACTTCAATACTGCCTAAGAAGACTTAATAATACAAAATATTTTTACGTTTAATATATATCTAACTGCCAAGTATTAAAAGATGGTTAATAAAACCGACTGATTCATTAGAAACATAGAAACTTGTTTAATCAAAAAACTGAAATTTAAAAAAAATTAAAATGTTTTTCACCAAATTCTAGGAGTAAGCTGCAATTTAACAAACACAAGCAGAGCCTCAATGCCTGAACAAAATAGATTAAAGAAAACACAATATAATTTTCTCCTTACCAAATTTTGAGCCACGCCTTTTAAACCGTTCTTCTCAACGTTGGCTGGTTTTTGCAGCGCCTCTGCTGAAACGAAAACCTTTAAATCAAAACAGTTTGACAGTTTCAACGTAAATACTCTCAGTTGAATCCAACTACGCTAATTTGCAACAAATAATATCCTAGCATGAAAACTGTTATAACTCTTCAGTCCAGTATTCATTCTTTAATGCTCTGATTGTTTAAGTGCTTTGGGTATTGCAGACACCCAGACTAAGGTTATTTTTTTCGAAAAAGGCGTTGTCAAAAAGCCAGCTTCCTTCAACATAAAAAACACTAGCGAAAACCTTAGGTAGCCTCTCCGCAATCAGGGGCGGATCCAGAGCAAATTTGAAGGAGGGGCAGTTGGTAGTGGGGGCACTGAAAAAAAACTGGTTACGAGAGTACGCTGTATACGACAATTTCAGATACCTTTTTAGAATAAACAACATAACTTTGAGGCAATCCTTGAAGCAAATTAACCTATCGGTCTCAGAAACTTTTTCATCTGATTCTCATTCTTCAAAAGGGGCGCAAAATTTCCAAAAAGGGGCGTCAGACATGCTTCAACTCGTTGAGGAAGGGGTAACTGCCCCTAGTTGCCCCCCCTTAAATCCGCCACTGTCAGCAATAAGGAAACACAGCTAGAAGAGATGGGAGGTCAAATTGTTAACTGGTTCCATTTTTTTATTTCAACGCTACATTTTTATGCCCTTTGAACATTCATAAAAATATCCCAAACACGTTAAGAGACAATCAAAAGAAATATTCGCAGATATCTCTTAAAAATATTAGACTACAATACACTCATTTTTTATATAAGAAACTTGTTATATTTGATATATATTTGGTACAATACAAAGTTACATTGTATACGGCTCAAGCAAAACAAAACAGCAATAATGTATGAATAAAAATACAATGAAATGATTTCAAGACTATTATTGTAGGTTGTGGCAACTTACTCGGTCTTGACGTGTTTTCACGGGCAGACGTTTTGGGTATCATACTCAGGGTTTTTATTCTGAGTTCTGCTGCTTGTTGCAAGAATTTCGCGAATTTTTTCTGCTTGCTAATGTCTTGGCAGGGCAATATGTCGATAAATGTGTATTTAATAAGTTTCGGTGTTAGTACACTATTGAAGTAAGGTCTGAAAAGTCTGTCTTAGGTCCCGACATGCCTCACATTCGATAAGAAAATGGATTTCGTTTTCCACGTTGCCTGAACTACATGTGTCACAAGTTCGCTTTGATACTTCTAGTTTCTGGTGTCTGCCAGTTTCAATTCGAAGTTGGTGATCTAAACTTAGCAATAAGCTTCCTGTATTTGAAATTAGGGAGGTTTAGATAAATCTCTGCTCTAAAATCCTTCTTGAAAAGTTTATACGTTCGTAGCTTAGAGTTATTTTTGCTATTAACTGACGATTGATTTATTTTTTTATACCATTGATTCTTGAAGATTTCGTTAAGTTTTTTAAGAGTTTTCTTGAATAATACATTACTAGAAATTTGATTTGCATTAGTGTAGATATGTTCCATATTTGGAAGTTTCAGGATATACTTAACAGAGTTTAACCAGTCATTTTTATCTCCTGGGAGCATTTTGACATCGTTGTACGCCAGGTGAATCAGTGAGTTATTACTTAGGGTGGCGATTCTGTGCCAGATTTCATCATTGTGGCTAATATGTAGATTGTTACAGGGAACTCGCCTAATTCCCCAAGCACTGCTAGTGTTGGACAGGTACGTTTTAATCCCAAGTACTGAGCAAGTTGCCTTCAAGGTGCTGATCAGTCATTCAAGATCGCAGTCAACTCTTCGCATACTTCATCTTTGAGACCCCGTTTACACTAGAGTGTTTTATCCGGATGAATTTTTATCCGGGTAAATTTTTATCCACTTACGTTGTACCGGATAAAATGTTATCCATTTAGCCCCTCCGTTTACACGGTGAAACTAAATGGTGAGTTTTTAATTGGGCATGCGCACAACCTTTGATTTAAGAACGCGCGAAAATATTTTTCATTGATGTCAGAGTGAACACGTTCATATTTCTGTCTTAAAGTCGACAATGCCAAAGAAATCGGAGAATATATCGACGGGTAGTAGCAAGAAGGCTGATAAAAACTTCACATGGACAGATGAGGAAACTGCTTTGCTGCTCCAAGGTCTTTCCCAGAATCGGCGTGGTCGTCGATTTTTTCTTGAAGCTTTCAGAATACGACTTATTCTTTGTAGTCGTGAATTGCAATCGTCAACTATTGATTCCAAGTTGCGTTGGCTAACTCTATAGGATCTCTCAGATAGAGCAGCTAGCAGAGCGTTTAGCCTTGCTGCAGCAGCTACTGAGCTTAAAAATGCAAACAGAGATAGTATGATGTTTTGAAGACTTTCATCCATGATAGTTCAGGAAACAGGAAAAATGACATGAAATATTAACAAAAGCGCGCCAATTTTTCTCTTTCGCCGTTTCGTTATCATATTTAAATGGCCTCAATATGAAATAGAACAGCCTCACTGTGTATGCTTATAAAAATTTATCCGGATAAAACTGTTTACACTCCCCTTTGCCGGATAATTTTCTATCCGGACAAAAATTTATTTGCTTTCGTAGCAGGATAAATATTTGTACGCCAAAGCGGATAAATATCTACACTGA